>NW_015289681.1:0-310 GCF_001447785.1 Gekko japonicus | reverse complement strand
CCACATTCTTGAGTCCAGCCTTGAAAGAGCTAAGGATGGTAGCTGCACGGATGTTGAAAGCATGAACACCTTCTAATATTCATGTTAACTTATATGGGAAATTAAAGTGCCTCACACCTGGTAGGAAGCCAGAGGGAACCAGCAGGCATTATGCTCCCCCCCCCAATCAACCAAAGAAGTTTACAAAAGGGAATCACCAAGTTGGGTCAGTGATGTGTGAACAGAAGGGAAAATGCACTTAGCACAGTTCCTCTTGAGCAAGAAGTAGGACATCACATAGCTACAGCAACACATAGTGCTTTAATATAAT
>NW_015289680.1:0-310 GCF_001447785.1 Gekko japonicus | reverse complement strand
AGGCTGGCAAGGAGCTGAGCCGCAGCCCTGAGGCAAATGGGGTGGTGGGATTTGCGGGGCCATGGAGCCAAGGTTTGCGGGGCCAGCAGGAGGCGGCTTGCGGCTTGGGTGTCTGCCGCATCAGAGGCTGCGGCCCTCCTCCCTCCACCACCCATACCCTGGCAGCCTGACTGCCACCGTGTTTCCCATGTGGGACCCGTGCGGCTGCAGGCTGGGTGAGGAGGTGGTGAGCCTGGGAGGCATCCAGCCAGCGAAGTGTCCATCCTGGCCCACGGTTTCCCGGCAAATGAGGGTGAGACACCAGTCCACG
>NW_015289679.1:0-310 GCF_001447785.1 Gekko japonicus | reverse complement strand
CTCTTTTTTTCAATTGCTGAGTCATCTGCGGCTGGTTGCAAGGTCAAATGTACTCAGGAGCAAAAAATGAAAAGTCTCTGTCATGGTGGTCTGCTGTAACAAAATGCTCAGTCAGGGGCACGTTTTGTCTCCTTCTTCTGATGCAGCTCCTGTGTTCTGTGATTCTGGTCTTCAATGGCCTTGAAGTGCACCTGATGTATTTTTTTTGACAACCACAGATGTGGGGGGGGCTGTTTTTTTAATGTAGTGGCACCATATTTGAAGCAACACTGCTGGTGCCCCTCCTAAAAAAATCACCCAAGTTTCAAAA
>NW_015289678.1:0-310 GCF_001447785.1 Gekko japonicus | reverse complement strand
ATCAGTCTCTTAGACCATCTGTTATGGCACCTCCTACAAAAAAAAACCCCGTTAAAAGGGAAAATAAAACAGGTGGTTTTGGGTTTTTTGAAAATTTGAGCTGGCATTAAGCGGGTATTTCTGGGTAAGGTAATCTATGATCAGAGTGCCGACATGGAAAAGGACTTCTTTGGTTGCAATCGTCTTAACTTTAGAAGGCTCCAGGAGTACAGTAATATTCCATGATTGGTGAGAGAACAGAGGCTAGCAGGGGAAAGGTGCGGGCTGTAGGAAATTCGTCCATGCTAAATATTGGAAAACAATGGAGACT
>NW_015289677.1:0-310 GCF_001447785.1 Gekko japonicus | reverse complement strand
CAGGGCAAGCCCTATCATTAGGGATAGTGAGGGGCAAATTGTTAATCATCAGCAGCAGAGTTATTTATGTTGATATTATTATTATACATTCATAACACTCAGAAGGGAGACTGTGCCTTTTGGATTTTCTGACTCAGGCAGCGTAGCACTACAGATTGTCTCTGATTGGCATCTATGGGTCTATAATTAATGTAAGTGGTCTATCAATTGGCCCCTGAGTGTGCTCAAGAGATCTGATTATTCCAACAGTGGGGGGAAGAAACTCTGGGTCAGAAGAGTTTAGATATTATTTACTGGGATAATGCAGGTC
>NW_015289676.1:0-310 GCF_001447785.1 Gekko japonicus | reverse complement strand
CTCCAGGTGGACTGATCTCTGTCGTCTGGCGATCGGCTGTAATTCTCTGAGATCTCCAGGTACCACCTAGAAGATGGCAACCCTGGGTATACGTCTCCAGCACGAGCACCTCAGCTTTGAAAGCATTTCACTCCTTCTGAAAAAGGAATGTCTCGGGGGGGGGGGGAGAGGAAATGCCCCCCCCCAGGTTTTTCCATTTCCCCCCTGGGCCTTCCCATCTCTAATTCCGAGTTGTCTAAAAACACACACCTGTCTTCAATCACAAAAGAATTAGGCCAGACCCACACACACAGCAATTCCTTTATTGGCA
>NW_015289675.1:0-310 GCF_001447785.1 Gekko japonicus | reverse complement strand
TTTTTGCATTGTGATGATCATTATCCACATTGGTGAATGGAAGTTTCTGATTCCCCTTTTTTTACTTAACCCCCCCCCCTTAATAGACCAAAAATGCCAGGTATAGACATGGGAAGCACAACCGCATTGGCGAAGTCCCCGTAGATCTGAAGAGACGCCTGGACAGCATCGCAAGCAGCCAGAGCTCAACAAGCTCGGGATTTGGAGAGGAGAGATCTGTCAGTGATGCAGAAGAAGGAGATGGTAGGATTTGTCTTCTTCCTTCAGTGTCTGCCAGTGCCACCCTAAGCAGAGCTACACCCTTCTAAGC
>NW_015289674.1:0-310 GCF_001447785.1 Gekko japonicus | reverse complement strand
GAGGTGACTGCAGAAACTAGGATGCGGTCTGGAGGGTTTGGGGTCTAAGGGCAGAGAGCGAGGCCGGCGTCAGCATTTCCCTAAAGCGTGGCAGCTGCCAAGCCTCAGTGATTCTGGTGGGGCCCTGTATTGCTGACCCCGCTCCTGTCTGTGCACCTGCTCTACCACCTGTCCGTATGCCCTCCCTTGCCCATTCACTTGCAAGCAACACACCACCCACGCTTCCAGCCTCCCCACACAGCTCTCCCCCCCCAAAAAATGAGTCGCTTCTATGTGTCTGCTGGGGTATAATTTATTTTAAAGTATCTAG
>NW_015289673.1:0-310 GCF_001447785.1 Gekko japonicus | reverse complement strand
ACCTTACAGTCACCATGTTCCAAATACGGGTGGAGCCAAGAAACGATTACAGCTAAGACGCTGACGTTAATGCCCCATCATCAAACCCATACTTATTAAACATCTTGAAATAGACAAGATGGATTAGTTTCCATCAAAGGCCCTCTTGAACATGAATGTTCTCCTGTGATTTCTGACACTTCCACAAGAGGTTCAGAAAGTGGGACCCCTCCTCACCTCTTCTGGAAGACTGTTCCAAAGGGAATGCACCACCTCTAAAAATGCGTGTCATCAAACTGACACTAATAATCCTGCATGGAGAAGCAACCAG
>NW_015289672.1:0-310 GCF_001447785.1 Gekko japonicus | reverse complement strand
GTGCATTCCTTATTAATACACATCGTATCTTTGCCACAGAGACTGCCATCATTCACAGCTCCAATATCAGGTATTCTTATTCCATGATGGTAATCTGTGCCCCAGCACAGACTGTTGTGAACACGTGTTTGAATTATGGTGCTGTGTTCTTCCAACGAAGGTAATTCATTAAAGTTTTCACACTGGATTCGGCCACACAGGACATTCTTATCATTACATTTTTGATAAATAGCACCATTAAACCCACAGTTGCCAAAGCGGTCGCCTTGAGTATTCAGTTTTCTGAAGCAGCCCTCTGAACCAACTGTTG
>NW_015289671.1:0-310 GCF_001447785.1 Gekko japonicus | reverse complement strand
CCCAAAAATATGACCCTGACCTTCAGCAGTGAAACCACAATTTTTCATTTTCGAATCTGCCATTAAAGTCTATGTGAGAGTATAAAGTACTATCTGTCATGAACATCTGGAGACCTTGCATAAAAAGCAAAGGTTGTCCAATCCCCCCCCCCTTGTGACAGGATTGGATCCTGCTGATGTGTTCTGCTAGCGTTTCACACCAGCGGTTCGGTTTTGACGTGCATCTTGCTCCTTCTGCTGAAGGAAAAACTGCCCCACTACCAGAACCAATCCACTGGATCCAGCCTCTTTCCTAGCATTTATTGCCAGG
>NW_015289670.1:0-310 GCF_001447785.1 Gekko japonicus | reverse complement strand
CACTTAACCACTACACTAAACTGGCTGGGTAAAATTAATGGGTAAAATCTAGATTGGGGAACAGATCTGATTAGAAGATCTCAAGAACAAGTGACATTCTGTTGATGGACTCTCTTGTTCAAGTATCTGTTCCATTAAGGAAAGATCACTGGAACCACATGAAGAAGAGTAGGGAGAGTAATCTTTCCACCACTGCACAGTTTTGCTGAGCACCATGAGCTGCTTTAAACCTTGGAAGGAAAAAAGATGGGTGACTGCCTCCCTGCCCTAACTGCCAAGCCTAATAAAGGCTAGGTACAGGAGAGTTTTG
>NW_015289669.1:0-310 GCF_001447785.1 Gekko japonicus | reverse complement strand
GATAACATGAAGATACCGAGTAAAGTCACTGGAGAGGACAGGCTGTGAGGAGAGAGACCAGTGGAAGGACACAGCCATTCTCTCCCTTTACTTGCTACCCTTCAATGGGACTTCATGAAGCTGAGGGACTAAACAATACAATGGTGGGTAGTTCCAAGGGGAGGACTGACCCCTTAATAATGGTGACAACAGGAAGTCCTTTTCACAGCGAACCCTGTAGAGCTAGTGGCAGAAGAACCTAGTAATCCTCTAGGAGAGAGGCCACGGCTTACTGGAACAGTATCTGCTTGGCATATGGAAGGTCCCAGGT
>NW_015289668.1:0-310 GCF_001447785.1 Gekko japonicus | reverse complement strand
AAGAGAAGTTTATAAAAAGCAGCACTTAATACCCTTCTGTACTTCAGTAGTATTCAGGGATATTCAGTGCTTTACATAGTGGGCTAACATCCAAGTAGTACACCATTTTCTCACTAAGCCCATGTAATAATACAGAAAACATCCCCTGTTGCATTTCTGCCTGACTCAGAAATTGCAGGATCCCAGGAGCCATGGAAAGTGGGGACGGACGGACACAGGAGAACATCATAACAAAATTGTATATTTAACCAAAGAAGTATAGAAAATATTGAACAGAATGGCTGTGATGGACTTACCGGAGTTCAAAGGT
>NW_015289667.1:0-310 GCF_001447785.1 Gekko japonicus | reverse complement strand
TGTGGATGGGCTGCACCACTGGGTCTAGGTTTAGGGAGATGGGCAGATCGGTGTAATGACCCAGAGTTCCATTGAAGACGACCGGGAACTCATTGCACACGTTGTGAAATTCTGTTGGCCGCACGATGTCTCCGTGTCCCTCTGGAGAGACAGGCACGAGCGATGTGGTTGTTTTTGCTGCAGGATTGGCATCTGTGGTCTTCTCTGCAGCTGGCACATGGCGTCCATGCGCTGGTCTTCATGGGGTGCGTGGCAGCTGGTGAGGATCGCCGGTCACGGTGAGCTGGCTTGTGTACCTGGTGCATCTCTT
>NW_015289666.1:0-310 GCF_001447785.1 Gekko japonicus | reverse complement strand
AAAAAGTTGACTGCTTCAATTTAATTTTATGACCAAACCAGAAATGTCAAAATAACATGAAAAGACTGATTTTCAGTTATTTTTCATTTTTATTGGGAACTGAACAATCTAATATCATTAATATAATTTTACAGTTTTGAACTGAAACATCCAAAATTAAAAAGCCTAAATTCTTCAAGCAGAATTCAAAAGGTATATTCCTTTAAATGGCCTTTTCCCACCCCACCACTGACTGCTCCTCCCTTCCACTGGCTGCAGCAAACCCACCCCTTCCCCCTTCACTGCAGTCAAGGGAGGGTGACCAGAACAG
>NW_015289665.1:0-310 GCF_001447785.1 Gekko japonicus | reverse complement strand
ACTGAATCCAGCATCTTCTGCGCACAAAGCATGGGACTCACGCTGTGACTCAGAGGCTGAGCACATACGGAGCTGCCTTGTACCATTTTATTGGTCCACCTAGTTGGCATGTCTCCAGGCTCAGGTTGGACTAACCCAAGATCCTTTTTAACCAGTGATACTGTAGGCTGAACATGGGACTGTGTTTATACAGTTTTTATTGCATTGCTTTTTAACTTTGTAATCCAATGTTATTACAATGTTTATTGCATGTCCTATAGTGCTCCGACTGCATTGCTGAATTTTGTAATCCTCCTTGAGTCTCAATGAG
>NW_015289664.1:0-310 GCF_001447785.1 Gekko japonicus | reverse complement strand
CCAAGGGCAACCCCAGACTACAAACCTGTCCCTTCAAGGGGAGCACTACTCCGTAACAGGAGACACTTTATATCCTGGGTCAGACCTGGGATAATCTGGAGAATGCTTAAATCATTCCCGTTAAATTCACTGAGGCTGCTGGAGCCATACTCCTTAGCCACACGTTGGTTTATACGTGGCTGCTTCGAACAGGTATAACAAGAATGCAAAGGCACCAAAATAGATATGTACAGACACAATTAGCAAACTTTGGTGAGGAGGAGGAAGAGGAGGAAGAATAAATTGTATTTATACCCCACCCTTTACTACC
>NW_015289663.1:0-310 GCF_001447785.1 Gekko japonicus | reverse complement strand
AACACAGGGTTGCCAGGTCCCCTTGCCATGCCCGGGGGCGGGGGGCGTTCTGGAAAATTGCTGATGCTGGGTCCTGGAGACTGGAAACCTAACAGAACACACAACTGAAAAGCAAGCAGCAGCAGCAGCCATCAGACCCTCCCTCAGGCAATGCAGGAAGAATTTGGGTGGCCAGGCATATTTTGGCTCCTATCCAAGTTCCTGCTTTTGCAGCAGCCCTATCAAAATGGCCACTAGTAAACAGTAGTGGGAAGTGTTCTTCTGCTTAAGATTTGTGGATCAATCAATACATGGTTTCTTTATGGTTATG
>NW_015289662.1:0-310 GCF_001447785.1 Gekko japonicus | reverse complement strand
AAGATGGAGACGCCGGGCCCCGGATTGCGCCCACCCAGCCTCCGCTTGGAGGCCCTGTCGAGAGATCCACCTGCTGCTGCTGACACAGACAGCCAAGCAAAGGCAGACGTCTGGCCACCTTCCCATCCATCCATCCATCCTTCCATCTCTAACCAGCCTCTCTATCCATTTCCTGCTTGCCCAGCCAATCTGGGGGTGGATGCATGCAAGTTGTTTCTGTTTCTCCCCACGCAATGCTTTTTTATTCTGGTCATCTTGGGGCAAGATCCACACAGGACTGGGTCGTGCAAAAGGATCCCAGGGTGCACGC
>NW_015289661.1:0-310 GCF_001447785.1 Gekko japonicus | reverse complement strand
GAGTTCAGCTGTCAGAGAGGCACTTTAGTGGGAGGTATGTTGTTAGCTCGTGCTCTCTGATGATATCCCTACCATGAGAATTTCTGAACTACCTAATCCTTAGGGAACCTCAAGAACAAGACATGTTATTAACCGTTCACATTCATACACCATAGAGTCGTCATCTGCCTGCCCATGTTGGGTAAATCCCTGCCCTCATCCCCAGTCCCCCACCCTTGAGAAATTTGGAAACAGGAGAAAAAATGGGGAGAAAATGGCCTCCATGATGACATTGTCCATGCATCTCTATGTTCTTTACCATAGAAATGGG
>NW_015289660.1:0-310 GCF_001447785.1 Gekko japonicus | reverse complement strand
TTGTCCCTGGAGCTGTGAAGCTTCTCTGTTGCCTCCAATGCTTACCACTTTTCAGTCGTGTACTTCCTTTCCCCTTCCCACTGTAGCCCACCTACCTCCATGAAATGCTGCTGTTTGGAGATAGGGGGCTCTGAGGTGGGAAGGGGGAAGCAGCAGAATTTGTAAATTTAGTCAGGATCCAGCTCATTGTCTGGCCTGATCCTAGCTTGTGTGAAAGGTTAGTTCCTGCACTCCATCTGAGCTGCACCCCCAGTGCTTCCCTTCCTGGCCTGTAGCTAATGTGGGCCCCATGGGGCCCGGCCCCCTAGCA
>NW_015289659.1:0-310 GCF_001447785.1 Gekko japonicus | reverse complement strand
ACATTTATGATTCTTTTTCTTAAGGTAAAATCTATTACTTACTTAGTATTATTTTAAACTGTGTGTTTGTTTGTAGCATATAGAAATAACTATAAGTCCTGTGGGATGTTGGAGCCACATCCACCTTGCCTTGGAGTAGGTAGTGGTCAGACCACAGTTCAGTGTGACTCTCCAGGTCTGAAACCGAATCTTCCTTCGAAGGTTCAGTGCAAAAAGATTAAGTCCGAGGTGTGACCTCTTTCAGGCGTCAGGATAGTCACGATTTGTGAGAAGGCAAAGAAGCTATGAAATCCTCGGCATGAAATCTTCA
>NW_015289658.1:0-310 GCF_001447785.1 Gekko japonicus | reverse complement strand
AGTCCCCAGGTCTATTGTGATAGATCAGGAAGTTCGTTTGCTTGCACATCGGGAAAGGTACTGACAAGGAAATGAATGGGCCATCACTGTTGCTGCACTAATAATTGCAACTGATTTGCAGCATAGACGGTAGCAAGGCAAACAGAGCAGGATGGAGACTTGAGGTTGTTTCATTGGCAGATACTCTTAAGGAAATTCCACCTGTGTTTACACAGGCATCCATAACTATAGTCACTGCAGAATGCCATGACTACCTCATTGACAGAAGCTAGTAAAAGAGGCTATATCGTTAAGAACATAAGAAGAGCCC
>NW_015289657.1:0-310 GCF_001447785.1 Gekko japonicus | reverse complement strand
AGATCAGTTGTGATTCTGGTAGATCTCCAAACACCACCTGGAAATCGGCATCCGTCAAGTACAAGCCAGCACTGCGGGACCTCTCTGGCCAGTGGGGCCAGTAAGGGGCATTAGCTCATCCTCCTCCGAAAGGAAACAATGCGAGAGGAAACGGCTGGTGAGCTGACATCAACTGCCTTTGCTGATGAGGGGACGGGGCCATGGGGACTGCACTTGAGATGCTGCTCCAAGTCTGTAGCCAGGGTGGGACATTCGGGAGCAGAGCCTCACAACCCATGAGACCTGCCCCACCATTTGATGATGCCAGGCA
>NW_015289656.1:0-310 GCF_001447785.1 Gekko japonicus | reverse complement strand
CATACACAGTGTTTATAGTCTTCTGCTTTTTGTTATTTATGAGTTAGGCTAAACTTTGCTCTCTGCAATACAGGATTGCTGAAACCAATGAAATCCATTGGCTTCAAAGTTATGAGCAAGGCTTGTACAAGCAGTGTCTCTAATATGGTGAAACAATTTGTTATCCAAATTGCACACTTCCCTGGATCAGTATTAACTGCAGAACATTGGCCCGTGTTTCTAAACTGTACTTGCTGCTAATCCGGAATAAAAACTAAGGACTAATACAGGAATGTAAGGATTTCCTGAATCTATGAAATGGCCTTCCAGT
>NW_015289655.1:0-310 GCF_001447785.1 Gekko japonicus | reverse complement strand
GGCTTGCCACACTGTCTTTAAAGGCACCCGAGGAACCTGCAGAGAAGGAGCATCAGCTGCTCCGGCTCCTGGGTTGAGGCGGGACAGGCAGGTGTGGACCAGATTGGGACCCTTCTGACTCCTTGTGTCACCTGATCCACACTGGCCCAAGGAGGCACAGTAACACCTTCCAGCCTCTAGGAGTGGCAGCGCTGCAGCTCAGTCAAGATCAGACTTGCAGTTTCCTCCACCGGTACGTTTTACTGGTGGTACAGTAGACCCCTGGGCCCCACCACCTGAGTTCCACGGTTGAGAACTCCAGCACCCTGCA
>NW_015289654.1:0-310 GCF_001447785.1 Gekko japonicus | reverse complement strand
GAGAAAGACGGCACCACAGCAGCACGAAATTGATTAAAAAATTCGACCACTGCCTCCTCCTTCTCCTTCCAGCCTCCTCCCATTTCCCCCTCCTCCCTTTTCATCGCCCCGGCATCACACCTAGCCCTTGAGCCCAGCTTCCGCCCTCCTCTTCTCTGTTTCCTGCCCTCAAAATCCCTGGGCCCAAGAGAGCCCTTCTTCTCTCACTCCAGCTTGATCACGGTCTCCACACCCTTTGAGCGTCCCTGGGCCAGATGGCCAAGGCGGTCTGATGCTGGATGTTGTAGCTCTGCAGGCAAGAGGATCTGGG
>NW_015289653.1:0-310 GCF_001447785.1 Gekko japonicus | reverse complement strand
CAGCCATCAGTTTAAGTAGAAACCCTAGAAATTGTTCAAATCTCAAGAATCAGAAGGACAAAGGAATAATATTTTCATAACAGCTGCAAGGTTAGCAAAACCAGAATCCACTTAAAAAAACTGAACTATAAAATCTGAACTCTAAAATATAAATATTGAACTATAAAGGAATTAATAAAGACTAAACCATAAAAAAACAGTAAGGTAAATGCAGACCAATTATGCAGTTAAGGAGGAACACTGACAAGTAGCCCAAACTGTACAATATATATAGATTGCAAACTCCATCTCCTCTTGCACCACAACTGGT
>NW_015289652.1:0-310 GCF_001447785.1 Gekko japonicus | reverse complement strand
TTTGGCAGCTTCAATATGCACAACAGCACAGAGAATAAAGTTCCTCCTGCTAGTTCCCCTATGGTGACCCAGAAAAGAACAGTTCAGCCATGGATCATGCAGGTCACCTGTAAACAATGGACAGGCGGAATGCGTCTCTTATTGCTGAAGTGTATACACTTCAAAGGAACTTGCTTGTTCAGAAGGACGTTTCAGAATTCTGGCTACTGACCATTTGAATTTGCACTAGATTATCTAAAATGAGAGTGCAATGCTCTGCAAACTAAATCGTGGCAATGGACCCAACCATCCTCCAAGTAGCCCTCCTCCA
>NW_015289651.1:0-310 GCF_001447785.1 Gekko japonicus | reverse complement strand
CCCGGCTGAGGTTTCGACTTGCTGAACTCTTAATTATGCTTGAGCAGCCCAGATCTGCCCCTGAGCAGGGAGGAGAACATGAAAGGAGAAAGGCAAATATTGTCTTTTGCTTGGCGGACAAGAGAGCCCGGGCACTCTTGAACTCCCCCTTGGCATTCCTCTCTCCCTGGCGGCGCACTCTCGGTAGGGAAGGCAGCACGGAGTCTTTCGGGAAGGATAGGATGTTTACCTGCGGCACATCCATCTGAGAAAAACAGCAGTGCCTTCGTAACTCTCCATACATGATTATCGTTGATATATTTACCTATTG
>NW_015289650.1:0-310 GCF_001447785.1 Gekko japonicus | reverse complement strand
TGTGAGCTGTGCTGTTTGTTGTGGTACATATATGGGTTAGCAGATCTATGATCTCACATATGAGTTCCTTAAGAACTCTTGGCTGTATGCCATCAGGACCTGGAGACTTACCAGTTTTTAATTTCCCTAGTAGGTCTAGAATTCATCTCTGGTCGCCTCAATTTAAGTCCCTAGTTTCTAGCTTTGGAGATGGGGTGTCATCACAAATATCACAGCACTATTTTGAGTGTGCACTGATTCTTAGGCTATGTGAATTCACCATCCCTAGTGATGTTGAGTTACTAGACACTCTAAAAGACTGTGCTATGGA
>NW_015289649.1:0-310 GCF_001447785.1 Gekko japonicus | reverse complement strand
CTGGGCCTGGTAATATGCTCACTGCTTCCAGAGTGCCTCGACCACACGCCGCAATTCGGCCTGCCACCGTTTGCGCTTGAGGTGGGGTTGGATACCGCTGACGCTCTCATCCCAATTCTCCGGTGCCGTGCGTACGCATGCCGTGAATTCGTTTTCCCCCTCCTCTCGGTTCAAGTCCTCCACGATGGCCGTCAACTGGATGGCCAGGTGCCGGATGCAAATCCAGGGTGGTGGGACACCGGACTTTTTCCGCTCCTCAGAGTCCATTGTCAGGATACGCTCTATAACTGCTAATGCGTGTGCTCGTGCC
>NW_015289648.1:0-310 GCF_001447785.1 Gekko japonicus | reverse complement strand
TTAGAATCCGCGCACTTAACCACTACACAGAGCGGAGGTCACGTCGTGGAGCGTCAGTGGTCAAACCATGCCGAGTGTTCTGTGGAGGGGCCACGGCGCGGCGGGAGAGCCCCAGATCTGCGTGCCGAAAATGTGCCGGGATCGATCCCCGGCATCTCCGGTTAAAGGGATCTCGGGTGGTGGCTCTGGGAAGGACCGTTCTCTGCTGGATACCTGGGAGAAGTGCGGTCAGTCAGAAGAGCCAGTCAGTCCTAGTTTCGGTGGACTGAAGGGAAGTTCGTAAAGGACAGGGCTTGGAGAGGTCCTTTCC
>NW_015289647.1:0-310 GCF_001447785.1 Gekko japonicus | reverse complement strand
AAATAAATAATAAAAATGTATACCAGAAAGAGATCACCCAAGTAGTTATTCATATTCTTCTGGTGGTTATGCTTAAAGAATATGAACAAGCACTTTAGGTAATCTCCTTCTGGTTTCCTCATCCCTCCTTCCCATTTTCTTTTTTTCTCCCCTAGCTTTACCTTTTTGTGCTCTTCTTTTTTCTTAGGAATCCCTTCCCTAGTTGGACAGGGGGAGATGAGAAAGTGCCTGAACAGAATTCTGTTCACACTGCTTTGGATCTAATGTCTCCACCTCAAATATAAGCATATGTAAACAGAAAATAAATTTG
>NW_015289646.1:0-310 GCF_001447785.1 Gekko japonicus | reverse complement strand
TTGATTTCTCTTTTCCAACATCCTTGGCACAATAGATTTTTTTTAATAGTCATTTTTACAAAATTAATGTAAACATCCACAGGAGAAAAATACAGGCAAGTACTACGCATGATACAATTCAGACAGATAGCATGGCAACATAGATTGCAGTGATGTTGATTTACATTTTCCTACAATAAATGCCCAAGTTCCTACATGTCTGTATGATTAAAATGACAGCTGACTTTCTGAAAACAAAGAAAAACTTGGTTCACATTGCACTTGTGGAATTTGTCAGGCAACTGTTTTGATGAAGTCCCCGTTCCTAGAA
>NW_015289645.1:0-310 GCF_001447785.1 Gekko japonicus | reverse complement strand
TCTCAATGAGAAAGGTGGACTGTAAATAAAGTTACTATTAACAACAACAGCCTTACACAGTCTCTTGTTCACAATTCTTGTAATTCTATTGCATTGAATGTCTTATGGTGTACGACTGCATTTCCCCCCTTTGATTCTGTAATCCACATTGTTCGCACTGTCTTCTAATTCTATAATCCTAGACCTACTGCATTGTTCATTGGGTGTTTTAAGTGGTGTGACTTCACTGCATTATATTCTGTAATCCACCTTCAGTCTCAGGAAGGAAGACGGGTTACAGACAGTATTCCCTCTAAGATGAGTTAGTGTG
>NW_015289644.1:0-310 GCF_001447785.1 Gekko japonicus | reverse complement strand
TAAATGAATTTTACCAGAGGCTTTTGCTATCTCTGCCTCTGTGTTAAGGTAGGCATAAGCTGTGGCTACATTCTGATAGCTCCCCCCTTATGCTTACCCTTCACGTAGAGACATCAGCTTGCAGCCGACTCAATGCAAATACAGCAGGCGCTTCTCAGCGAAGGCTATGTGAGCAACAAAACAAACCTAAGTTTTGCACTGTGGATTTTGCACCCAGAATTTGAAATATCTGAACACACATACAACAGGTATTCTGGGAACACTCTAATCACGCTGATGCCATCTTACAACCTATGTTATTGTTTGTATG
>NW_015289643.1:0-310 GCF_001447785.1 Gekko japonicus | reverse complement strand
CTGGGCTTTTTCTACAGAAAGAGCCCTGTCTAAAATAAAGATGCATTGTAAACATTTTGTGAAAAGGGTACAGGGGGAACGACCTTGAATCTTTGCAACCTTTTCTATTGAATTTGAGTGTGAACTCAGTCCACTGATTTTAGAATGTGCCATTGCAGACCCAGTTGCTTAAGTGCAGTTAATGACAGTTGAATATTATAAAGGAACAATTATGTGATATTTTCAGCTATAAGAAACTGTTTATAGTTTATAAGAGAGCCCTTTAGCAATAACTAAAATGTAGCACAATTACCATATACTGCCAACCTTT
>NW_015289642.1:0-310 GCF_001447785.1 Gekko japonicus | reverse complement strand
CTACAATCCACCCTATGGGAAAAACCAAATTCCAGGCCTAAAGATCTTATTCACAGCCCATTCTTGCTAAACACACTTAGGATCTGGGATAAACATAAATCACAATTAGCCCCATCTCCCTCCCCTTTAACTTCATTTACTTACCAATCTTGGTTTTCTCCGGCCAGAAGTCCAGGAACTTTTGAAGTTTGGAAGACACACCATCTTACTCGATTTGGAGATGTTTTACATGGTAATGAGCTAGCCTCTAAAGTGATTCTGGAACAAAAACACAAGTGTCACTTCCCTTGGTTAGAATACTCCCAATTGG
>NW_015289641.1:0-310 GCF_001447785.1 Gekko japonicus | reverse complement strand
CGCTTATAGCCAGAATAAAACTTTGTTGGACTTCTGGGTGCCAGTGGACTCAAGCTTTGTTCACGGTACATTGGTCTTTCCTCAAAATCAGTTCAAAAACTCCAGCTGGTGGAGATTGTCATAACACAGTTTTTTATCGGAGGGTAGATGGTTCATGCATATTCTTCCCACTCAAGAGCCACACCACTGGCTGCCCAACAGTGACTGGGCTCAATTTACAATGTTGGCTGTTACACAGAAAACCCTTTGTGGCCTGGGCAATTTTCCAATGGTCAAAATCGACAACTGCTCATACACCTGTTGGGTCTGT
>NW_015289640.1:0-310 GCF_001447785.1 Gekko japonicus | reverse complement strand
GTTTGTCATTTCTGGGACACGGCTCCGTGTGTCCACGCAAGGAGAAAAGTAGCACGCTTAGTCCTAGGCCTTCCTTCTCCCTGCAGTGCTACTTTTCTGTCCGTGTGGACTGTTTTTTTCCTTTTTTAACAGAATAAACGCATTCAAATGTGCAATCATCCCTTCCTACAGTTGGAAGTGATACAGTCCCCTCGCCCACCTCTGCCTTCTACCACCTCCTTCCTCTGTGTTTCTAGACCAGGTGACGGGTTCTCTCCACCTGGACTCCACATCTGCCTCAGAATCCTAACCCAGCTTCAGCTCCACCAAG
>NW_015289639.1:0-310 GCF_001447785.1 Gekko japonicus | reverse complement strand
AGCTAAGCACTTGTCTGCAACTGTTTACTTCAGGAGACTGACAGTGGTGAGCAAGTTTTTGTTTCGAGTTTTTGAAGATCCCTGATAAGCATCTAAGCAACTCCAGGTTTCAGCAGAACACAGTCTGAAAACCATTGCTTTGGATGATGATGCAGCCTTCCAATTTGGTCTTTATAAACACACAGCAATCCGTACAATTGTTAGCAAGGGACCAAGCTACTTAAGAGATGATAAAAAAAAAAAGTAATTCACTTCTACATGTAGCAACAGCTGCCGTGATCAAGCTGTTTGGTTAACAGATCCCCCCCCC
>NW_015289638.1:0-310 GCF_001447785.1 Gekko japonicus | reverse complement strand
TATCTTCTTCTTCCTCTTGTGAGTCTTCCCTTCGTAACCCTAAATCTTCGCCATAATTTTCCATAAAATATCCTACTTTAAACGTAGAGTTTATTCTATGTCTTTGCCCTTTATATGTGAAAAGCACCCCTTCTGGTATTAACCATCTGAATGCAATTCTGTTTTCTTTCAGTAGGTTAATCAAGGTGTTGTATGGCGCTCTTCTCTCTCTTACACGCCAGGGAATGTCTTTTAAGAAAGTTATTTCTTCTCCTTGGATTGTCATTCGAGACTCATTGGCTGCTTTCATTATTTTTTCTTTAAGGTCTTT
>NW_015289637.1:0-310 GCF_001447785.1 Gekko japonicus | reverse complement strand
GATATGGAGATAATTCCTTGGAGGAAGCTCCAGGCATCTGCCCACATTCTGGGCATCCTGATTCTTCCCCATGCCTCGACATATGCAGCAGAACAAGGTGAGAGAAATCTGAGGGGGTAGAACGGGATGTACCACTTCACTCTGGAGGTGGGAATAGTCACATTTCTAATATTTCTCCATGTAAAACTCCTTGCAAATTTTTTTAAAAAGCACATTGTGGGGTGGTACTAGAGTAGACCTTTGCATGCTGTGCTAGATTACCACTTAAAAGGAATTATTAATCCCAGGGATCATTTCGTAGAAAAAGAGG
>NW_015289636.1:0-310 GCF_001447785.1 Gekko japonicus | reverse complement strand
CTGGTTTTCTTGCATTGTTTGAGTCTCTGAAGAGGTGGCATGTAAATTGTTTAAACAAGTGAAGCCGTGACGTAATTGTGCTCCTCCAGTCTGGGTTTAACGGTAGGCAGGTGAGACCAGCCTCTGTCCCATTCGTGGCCCTGTTTTGTGCCTGCCCCTGCCTTGTGGAATAGACTGTGCAGAGGGCTTCCACTTGGTTACAGTTCTGGAAGCTGTGGAAGTTATTAACTATTTGCAAAGGGCTTTTTGTATACATGGCTATTTGTCTTTCATGCATACTTGTCTGTTTTAATTGATTTGTGTGTAAGCC
>NW_015289635.1:0-310 GCF_001447785.1 Gekko japonicus | reverse complement strand
TTAGATCACCATGATCTGTCTAACAAGCTACAATCTTGTTAAGCCATTTTCTATGCACATGCCGACAGAGAGAGCGTGACTGGCTGAAGTTATCCAGTGACCTTCTGTGATGAGTGTAAGTTCAAACTTGGGTCTCCCAAATCCTAGTAAGATACTCTAACCACTAGTGTAATCAGATCTCATTGATTTTTTCTGCTGTTTTAATGCTTTGTGACTTTTTTTTGCTCTCCTTTACTATCAAATTTTACAACTTTTAATGAAAAAATACAAAAGATAACAAAATATACAACTTTAGCAAAAAAAGGGGGGG
>NW_015289634.1:0-310 GCF_001447785.1 Gekko japonicus | reverse complement strand
TCAGGCCAGATGTTATTATAAGATATAAAATTAGAAGAGGGAAAAAATCCAGTATTTTCAGGCCATGATTTTGAGACCTAGTCACGTCAGTATACGGTGTGAGATGCCCACAGGTGGGACAGATTCCAATGGAGCCCGCTCTAAGCATAATTTGCTGGGGTAGGAAAATTAGTTAATGTTATTTACAGTTCTCCTCTCTTGCCGAGTCTCACGGCAGGTGACATAATCGTGTTAAGTTGGTGCAATCGATATGACGAGAAGCCATCAAATGACCAGCGTTAACAGGAGCACACAGGATAGGTCTTCGTGC
>NW_015289633.1:0-310 GCF_001447785.1 Gekko japonicus | reverse complement strand
TTGTTCTGAATTTGTGAGTGAACTCAAGTCCAGCAATCTCAGATTCAGCAATCCGCCCCGCCCCCCTGACAAGTTTGCATTAACTGCCAGGGCAACATCTGCGGGCATTTTAAAGGCAGCCGGTGGCTTCTCCCCATGTTGGAATAGTTGCTTCCCACAGTTTGACACCCGGGGGTCCTTACTGACTCATGACGTGTTCACAAGGAGGGCTTCAGGCTGCTCTTTGGACCACAGAGCTGCTCAGCAAGCTAAGCTACGGCATCCCTTCCGTCAGCACCAGGGGGGAAGGACTCTCTTCGAGCGTGTCCAG
>NW_015289632.1:0-310 GCF_001447785.1 Gekko japonicus | reverse complement strand
GCCCCTCGGACAGACGGAGCCAATGTGATGAGAGGCCAAGCTTCTTAACATCCTTAAAGAGCCAAACAGAGACACTTAACTTTCCCAAACAACCATGGAGGCATATCTAAAAAACTTGGCTTGTAATATAGAAATTGTTTTTATTAAACCTGGTCTGCAAACCACAAAAAAACTTTTTGTTTGGGTCTGCCAGGGCAATTCTCGTGTGTCTCCTGAGAACATGAAGGTTTTTGATGTTCAGTGATGTATCTCCATTCTCTTTTATTTTCCATATGACTGTTTGTGTCTCTCCTTTCTCCCCAGAGAGAAG
>NW_015289631.1:0-310 GCF_001447785.1 Gekko japonicus | reverse complement strand
AACAAAAGAATCACAAAGGTTCTTACCTTTAGGGATGCCTTTCTACCAAACAATTGCTCATCAAAATGAATTCATCCTTAATCTGTACATACTTAAAATGTACTTAAAATTGCCCTTTCCAAGCACTGAGGTGGGGGGGAGATAAAAAGAATCTGAAAATATAGAAACCTATACATTTTTCCCAGAAGCTAGAGGGAAAGGGCAAATAACTAAAGGGGAAACAGTTAAATACTTCTCCTTCTCCCTGCGCTCCCTTCTCTCTTTAAATTGTAGTTCCCATGACTGCATTTGCCTAATTAAAAAAAAAAAA
>NW_015289630.1:0-310 GCF_001447785.1 Gekko japonicus | reverse complement strand
TCCTCCTCCTCCTCCTCCTCCTCCATGTAAGGCTGCTTTGTTTCAGGCGGCCTCTGATTAACGTTATGAACTGGGGAGGTGGCCTGTTGTTGTTGTTGTTTTCTGTGTAGTTTGTTGTTGAGTTGATATTTTAATTGGTTTTATGGCTCTATTTGTTGCATTTTTATTTGTATTGTGTTTGCATTCATTGTATTGTGTTTGTATTTATTGTCTTTTACATGTTGTCAGCTACCCAAGTCCCCTGCAGAGAGAGGGTGTGGGGTAGAAATTAAATAAATACATACATAAAGAAATATCCTACCTCACAAAA
>NW_015289629.1:0-310 GCF_001447785.1 Gekko japonicus | reverse complement strand
CTATGTAAATGACACCCCATTCAGCCTCTATTAAAGGGACAGGATACATTTTTCTGCAAGCAATTGGTAACCCCAGCTACAAACCTGCCACAATGCTCACTGCTGAACAATGCAACATGATGATATATTGCATCTGATCTAGAGTTGCATTTTAGCAATGGCAAAACAAGAGTTGTTTTTTTAAAAAAAATCAGAGCAATCTATAATATGTTGTTTCTGTTTATTTTAAGAAAAAAATATTCAAGTAAGGCTGCTTGTTTATGTTCCTTCATATCTTCTCCACTGTAGATATATAAAAAATTAAAGAAAA
>NW_015289628.1:0-310 GCF_001447785.1 Gekko japonicus | reverse complement strand
TGAAGCAAGGCCAGGGAAATGTGTTTATTTATTTAGATATCTGTATCCCATTTTTGTCCCCAATGGGGTCAGTGGCAGAATATCCTGCTCTGGTCTGTGGGCCCTGTTCCTCTGTGCCCTCCAAGGTTGCTGGGCACCAGTAGCTGCCCAACATCTTCCCCTGGCATGTGCCACCCATCTGGTTTCCCCAACACCTGGAAACGCTTTCCTCTCTGTTCAACCACTGCCACCACCTGGCCTTTGTAGGAATTGCCCACTATTCCAGCTTCTCTTCCCTGCACTGTTCTTCTGCTATCTGGCGTTTGGTTAT
>NW_015289627.1:0-310 GCF_001447785.1 Gekko japonicus | reverse complement strand
TGTCATCCAGTGTATGTCTGTTTTTGATATTTTTACTAGTTTGATGTTTCTGGAGGGGAAGAGTTTGAGTAATGTTTCCATAATAGTGCACCTAGCATCAGTATCTTTTGGTGATCCTTGTGCATGCTTCGTTACGCCATCAGCCATAATAACATGTGTTGTCCTGTGAAACAGCTTTTTAAGTGGCTGCAATTTCAGAAGGTGTTTTGAGCTCATTTGGCACTCCTAAGGTGTCGTCTCAAGATTTCACAAATACAGAAGAACTGCAGCTCAGCATCTTCCAGTATATGTTGTTGTTCAGTTGCACAGT
>NW_015289626.1:0-310 GCF_001447785.1 Gekko japonicus | reverse complement strand
TTGACTAACCTTTTTAGGTTCTGAACCCAATGGTCTAGCCAGGGCACTGCCCTGGCCCCGGTGTAAGGACCAAGCGACAGGGATCTCTGTTTCATTTTTTTTTAGAGGGTGGGGGAAGAATCCAGGCCAGGCGCTTTCAGTTGGGGAAAAGGTACCAGAGGCGATCGTTTTGTTTTACCGGTTTAAATGCTTTAAAGTGTGTGATTCACATCTTTTTTTTTATTTGACGGATGATGGGGACACCTTTTCTAAAGCGGAAAGGCCCATGTATCAACGGCTCCAATCAGTCATCGACTGCCCCCCCCCCCTC
>NW_015289625.1:0-310 GCF_001447785.1 Gekko japonicus | reverse complement strand
GTGGGGTATAAAAAACCAACTCTTCTTCTATAGCAGACACTCAATAAAAACAAAACACAATGGAGGGGTTCTGGTTGGCAGTGTGAATGAAACAGCCGAAGGTGTGAAACAAAGACATCTGTGCCATTCTAGCAAGGAGTGCTCTCATGCACAGCTAATGCTGAAGCTCATCTGGGTGTCTATCATAATCACAATGTACACATTCAGCCGCATTTGAGACTGATGCATACATTTGTTGTATCTGTTGATACATATTTGCATCGCACTTTGTACATAATGCTCATAACTAATCAGCCAGGGTAGTGAAGAA
>NW_015289624.1:0-310 GCF_001447785.1 Gekko japonicus | reverse complement strand
TTGTGAACCAGTTCATGCCCATCCCTAGTGATTATACTGCCACAACATAAAGAGTTATTGTAACGACTCATGAAATATTGGACATAAAATGCTCAAATGTTTGAATATTAAACTGAATAGTACAGATACTAATTGCCTTCCAAGATGACTGTGATGCTAGCAACAAGATTAAGGTTCTGTCAGTACTAGCTCACATACTTTGAGTAGAACATCAAATGAGGTTCTGCCTGTTTCCCCACTTGGTAATCCAATTCCTGATTTCTTCCTTCCAAAGGAGTGCTCATGTCCCGGTGGGCACTTGGGGGGGGGG
>NW_015289623.1:0-310 GCF_001447785.1 Gekko japonicus | reverse complement strand
ATTAACAAGCAAAGGGCCTGGTGGGAGGATGCAGCTCTTGTAAACCTTTTTGCCAACTACAGACAAACATACCTTGAAGTTAGTAAGTGATCCGTATCAGCTACACATGGTGAACATGGCTTATTTTGGACATCAGGAAAAATTTATTTCAGGCTGCAACTGGAAGGCAGAATAGCATCTCTTGTTTCTCAACAGGGTATGTACACCGTGTTAGACTCCTTTTTATTGGGAATTCCATTTAAAAAGACGAGACCCAACGGCCACCATAATCCAATGCAATGCACTATGATGCACAGTGAAAGTAAAAAGG
>NW_015289622.1:0-310 GCF_001447785.1 Gekko japonicus | reverse complement strand
AATATAGCTAAGATTGGAGTAACACATATGTTATGAGTTTCTGTTCTTGGCTCGCTTTTTTTGTTTGTTCAGGAGGCATGTGCATATTGTTGTTCCTCTTGCAGAAACTGTTGTTCCTCTTGCCTCCCTCTGAAAGCAAAATTTCACATGTAGGCACAAAGTGTACCATCAGTTTTAACTGAGGAAAATTGTACGCCATGGCTATGAGAAATGTGGGGAAACAGTGAATACCGAATTGCATCACTACAATGCACTACAACACAGCATTTTCATGCAAAACAGCTAGATTAAAGTCCAGTACCACCTTAGA
>NW_015289621.1:0-310 GCF_001447785.1 Gekko japonicus | reverse complement strand
TTCCAAGTTGAACTTGGAAGTGACAAAATGATGCCAGCATGTCCCCTCATGTCTCCGCCCCCCAACCCTCCCTCTGGTCCCTTGGCAAGCACTAGGGCAAAGTCCATATTCAAAAATATCACTTTAGTTAGGTCCTGAGGAACTGTGAGCTATTATTAATATTCTGTGCAGCCAAGCAGAGCGCAGAGTAAGAGCTGATATAATTCCAGCTTTCCAGCTAAGCAGATATTGGGCTTGGTCAGCAACTGAGTATGTCTCTTCAAGCCCTGACCCCCACCTCCTCCATTAAAACATTTGCATGCATGACTTA
>NW_015289620.1:0-310 GCF_001447785.1 Gekko japonicus | reverse complement strand
CAAAGCCCTAATTCCCCATTAGCACAAGGCAGCTCTTTTAGTTACCGAGAGGTACCCAACACTGAGACCCATTTGCGCACGCGCTAATCCACGTGTGACCCAGATCCTCTCAAAAATCTCTCTCGTTACGCGGCTGAATTCGTAGCATCCCTGTCAGCTGATGCGGGAGGCGATTAAGAGAATCGTGCTCGTTTTTAATCGGTCGTTCCACAATGCTCTGTCTGCAATATTACAGGTTTGCTGGAAACCGTGAGTGCCAGCGTCAGAGGCTGATATACAGTCAGGAAGCTGCCAGGGCCCCAGGAAGACC
>NW_015289619.1:0-310 GCF_001447785.1 Gekko japonicus | reverse complement strand
GATAGGTTTAGTCATCTTGCTTCAAGCATTGCTCAGCCATAGTCAGCTACTACAGAAGAAGTGGGTTGCAGGACAAGGATCAAATGGGAAGGAATGAGCAAGATGTTGTCATTGTGTGTTGATGACACATCACTCCAGAGACTTCTGCACAATCTCTCCAGCAGGACTCAAAGGAGGAGGGAACAAAGTACAATTATATCAGAAACTCCCCCCCCAGACTAGGCCCAATCAGTTGTTGATTAAGAACATAAAAAAAGAACAAAAAGAAAAACTCAAGTGTAATCAGAAGGTCCACCAGTGGGGCCAGAAT
>NW_015289618.1:0-310 GCF_001447785.1 Gekko japonicus | reverse complement strand
CTCCACAGCATAGAGGGAGCATTGCTGGCCAGTGCCACAAATGGGAGTCCGTTTGCCTGTTGCCTCCATCTGTACTGCTGCCAACTGGCAGAGCTACTGAGGCTTGGTTTGTTCTTGGCTGCCAGTGGACCTCCAGGGTGGAGTCCAACTGGGAAAGTTCCCTGTAAATTAAAGGGCCAGCCAACCACTGATTATATGGGCCCCCTTGTTAACTGGCAATGAAAAATCCCATCCTCCTCAAATATCATAGCTTGCCAGGGATTATGGGATTTGTAGCAGCCCCATAGCTAGGGACTGTTTTGGGAGGGGG
>NW_015289617.1:0-310 GCF_001447785.1 Gekko japonicus | reverse complement strand
ATCACAGGTGCACTAGAAAACAGTGAATGAGTTCTAAACCAGGAACGCTTCCAGCGGATAGGAGCCAGGTGTCTCCACTAGACAAGAGAAAAGCCAGGAATGTCCCCAAGTGAGACAAATCCATGGCTGAAGCCAGGTATGCCACAACTTCAGGATAACAAGCAAGGGACAGCAGCCAGGGAGACCCCGAACCAAGGGAGGTGCCCCAGCCACTGAGATGAGACGGTCTGGAACAGCAGGAGGCCTTTCAGTGCTTACAGCGATTGCACTGGCTACTGATTCACTCCTGAGCCCAATTCAAGGTGTTGGC
>NW_015289616.1:0-310 GCF_001447785.1 Gekko japonicus | reverse complement strand
TCCCAATTTTCCCTCCTGAGGTCATTCTTTCCGCTAAGAAGTGGCTCTTGAAGCAATGATACCCACAAGCCCCGCACGCAAGATGTATTCTGTGTATGGGGTCTGCTCTTTCAGGAGTGGTCTGGGGCCAGATGTGCTGTCTCTGCTTGCCCTCGTGAATGAGCCTGGCGGCTCTACACCCCCCCCCGCACATTTTGCAGCAGAGTTTTATTTATTTACTTCTTTACTTATTTCATTTATAACCTTCTTCTTTTCTCCCCAGTGGGGACCCAAACTTGCTTACATCATTCTCCTCTCCTCCGTTTAAAAA
>NW_015289615.1:0-310 GCF_001447785.1 Gekko japonicus | reverse complement strand
GAACAGTGTGCCAGCTCTGGAGTTCTCCAGAACTCTTCCAAAAGCAGCGAGGGCGGGGCAGGTGTTTCCAGCCATAATGTTCAAGTGAATGACGTGTCAAGCACTGGTTCTGAAGACATCAAGGGATGCATACGCCTTGGCACACGGTCACTGTTTCAGTTACATCCCCATGAGTGTTTTGCCAGCTTTGACAGACCACATATTCTGAGGAAATCAAGAACCTTGAAGGGCTTCAGCCTCAGCCATGGTTTCCCAGGACTCTCTCCACCCCATCACCCTCCTTCAAAGCACCGGGGTGTGGAGTCCTCAA
>NW_015289614.1:0-310 GCF_001447785.1 Gekko japonicus | reverse complement strand
GGCGGCTAGGCCTATCAGGCCTGCTGCCACTTTGATGCTCCCTCCCCCATGGGGCTAAGGCCACCATTCCGCTGCACTCCCCCACCATGGGCTGCTCAGGCCGGGCATTGGGAGGTGGCCGCGCGTGGCTCCTCGTCTGGCTGGGTCGGGTGGATCCATGCTTGGGCTGGGTGTGGGCGGCCTGCGGCCTTTTCGAGGCTTGCTTCACCGGCCCTCCACGCCGCGCATCATGGGCACCGTGTGGTCGGGGGGGCAGATGGTCCGAACACGGGAGTAGTGCCCCCCCCCGGGCAACAGGCGGTTACGCCAA
>NW_015289613.1:0-310 GCF_001447785.1 Gekko japonicus | reverse complement strand
CATTCTTCATCAAGGGCCACTGAATTTAGGGCCTAGTTCATAACACAGTCCCTCTGTAGGGCCAGTGCAAGCACTGATGTGTGCCCCTCCAATGTTTTCAGCACAATGAAAATACATGTTCCAAAAATTCATGCAACTTTCCCAGCCCAAGGACCATGAGAATCGTCTGCCTGTGCATACGGATGAGCTGCATGTGATACTGCAGACGTAACATGTATATACCGCAGTAAGATAGGCCATAGCCTTTCCCTCCTTATCCTTATAGCTCTTCATTGCTTATGAGCCCTTTTGTAATTTTTCATGAGTTCCA
>NW_015289612.1:0-310 GCF_001447785.1 Gekko japonicus | reverse complement strand
CCAGTATGACCTACTGAGTCCCAGGTGCTCCTAAACATTCATAACGTTGACATGCCTGGTGTCACATTTCATCACATTGCACTCCGTTAAGATCCAAAACTGCTCATGGAGGAGTCTTCCATGTGCATAATGAGCCTTCCACTAGTAAAAGGGTATTAATGTATGCTACTTAAATGAGCTGGAGCGTATCAGCTTTTTTTTTGCTGGAGCTATACTGGGGGGGCTTGGAGTGCGCATGGATAAAAACCACAATCACAGGACAGAAACTACAATTAGAAGTTGAATTGGGACCCCCAGGCAAGCCTGATCT
>NW_015289611.1:0-310 GCF_001447785.1 Gekko japonicus | reverse complement strand
AGTTGAGCAGGCTTCTATCACGGCATTTAGATGCAGGCGAAAGGAAATTCTGAATGATGTTGAGAACTCTTCGGCCCTCTGGGAAGCCTCTGAGTACACAGGGCTGTAAAACAGTCTGAAAATGTGGATAAATAGCAGTGTACCTTTGAAAGGAGACATTCAGGGAATTAGGGACAGGCCTGGTTGTGTCAAGATTGTATTGGGTAATGAATGTGGTGACTGAGAACGGTAATGTTTCCTCTCTTCCAGAGGCTCCCCCGTAGCGTTCAGAGAAGGAAGCCATGTGCCCACCTTTCCTAGGATGGGAAGC
>NW_015289610.1:0-310 GCF_001447785.1 Gekko japonicus | reverse complement strand
ATCAATTATATACATTTTCTAAATAAATAGATATCTCTTTTTGTCTTTCTCTTCAAGACATTTACTGAAAAAGTAAATCTCTTATTTTAATGAGGCTTAGTAAATACGGGGGGGATAAACTGATGGGAGGAAATGAACTGATTTGTATATAGTATTTTTAAAAATCTGGACATAGTTTCTGTCTGTAAAACTTTCAAAACAATTTAATAATGACATAAATGAACTGCGTATACCAGTTCCAGCTTTTGTATTATTAACCTTAACATATGTCTGTTTACCATGTGCATTTTTATCCCACCCTTCCTCCAAG
>NW_015289609.1:0-310 GCF_001447785.1 Gekko japonicus | reverse complement strand
GGTTACAGAATGATCGATGATAAAAGAATACAACTTCAAAAGCTAAGACAGAGAAAGACACATTCCCAATCCCTCCCATTTAATTACAACCAGGAACCTGTGGATTGAGTTTCAGTGTTGGGAAAGAGCATGAAGTCATCTCACAATGCCACATCTGAGTGGAGGAGCTGCAGGTAGTGATGAAAAAGGCACACATCCCAAAGCACTCCTGAACTGAGTGCTAGGACTAAGATTCCAAGCCTGGACCCTTGGACTCGGGTTAAAAACCTCATTAGTACATTCGAACAAAGTTTGAGTCCATTGGCACCTT
>NW_015289608.1:0-310 GCF_001447785.1 Gekko japonicus | reverse complement strand
TATTTCTTCTAAGTAGAGGAGCTGACTCAGCTTGATGAGCCTAATGCTGGACCCTGGTGCTGGCATTCACCTGCAGGGAAACTCCCTATATAAACTTGCAGTGAGGCTGGACCCAGTGTGGGAATTAGTCTGTTTGTGGTGGTGTTGGGCTTGACGGCTGAACTTGGCTTGCTGGTTGTTGTTACTGTGGAACTCTGTGGTCGCCAGGGCCTTGTTTCTAGTCTGGAGAACAATACAAAGAATGCTTTTCACCAGCTTTGACCAGTTAGTCAGTTGTAGGGTTGCTAGCCTCTGGGTGGGGCCTAGAGAT
>NW_015289607.1:0-310 GCF_001447785.1 Gekko japonicus | reverse complement strand
ATATTCTGTATGTTGTCTTTGACTTTAATCAAATCTTTACAAAATAAAAAACCCTATGCAGTCACACATCCCTTCTGTGCGCTCTTAAAATAAACCTGACAATGTTACCTCACTCTGGCAGTGGCATAGAGGAACTGAGGGAAGGGCACTGCATTTCCTCTATTATCATGCTGCAAAACATGGGAAGCTATGTGAGGGAAGGTGACAGAGTACCCTCAGGCATTTTTTGAGCTTGAAAAGCCTCTCTGTGGTAGGCCTTGCACATGGACAGTACACATGTATGACTGCACAGGTGACCACTTGATGAACA
>NW_015289606.1:0-310 GCF_001447785.1 Gekko japonicus | reverse complement strand
GTGGTTTGCAGTCACAGCTGTATTCCCATACATATCTGCATATCCCATACAAGTCTACATATGGAAAGATTAGAGTATCGAGGAGAAGTCTTCACTTTGACGAGCTAAGTTTCTGCTAGCAAGGAGCTTAGGGTATGGAATGCATCCAAACCTGTGATCTCTTAGTGTGATCTCTGCAGTGTGAAGCGAGAGCTACTGGGATGTAGTCTTTAGAGTGTCTGACAATGACCCAGGAGACCTGGGTTCAAATTCCCATTCTTCTATAGATGTTTGCTGGGTGGCCTGGGGCCAGTCACAGACTCTCAGCCTA
>NW_015289605.1:0-310 GCF_001447785.1 Gekko japonicus | reverse complement strand
ACACACAAAGAAGGCTACAGGGAAACAGAGGGGGTTAGAGACCTAGAGAGAGTTATGGGGTGATATTTACCATCCAGATGTGCAGAAATCCACAGAAGGGAGATTGTGAACAACCAGCATATCATGAACAAAAGGGAGCCCAAATAGTAAGTTTGAGGGTGCTTCTCTGTTAGGCACCCTAGAGTGACACAGAGAGCTGTGGCCGGACAGCCATTGTTATAGACTAGAAAAGACAGATGGTCTGTTTCCGGAATCTCCAATCTCCAGGGCCCATATCTTTTGCAAGCTCTCATGATCATATGTGTGTCCC
>NW_015289604.1:0-310 GCF_001447785.1 Gekko japonicus | reverse complement strand
GGGTAGAAATACCCGAAAAAATAAATAAAAATAAAATGCTATGCAAAATTAATTTAATGGCTCTATAATGGTGGTCCCAAAATAATTGAGGGGAGCTAAAAAAAAGTTTTGATTATGGATCTCAAAAGATTTGGAACAACTTTTATTTTGTACATTGAGAAAATTTCCTTCCCTGAGGAAAACTGAGCCAGAAAAAAAATGGCCTCTCCTATCTTGGCATCTAACAGTAGCTCAACATGCAGAAGCTGGCAGATAAATTCTTCACAGTGTTGATGATAAGTCTTATTGTGTACTAATTTCTTTATATCAA
>NW_015289603.1:0-310 GCF_001447785.1 Gekko japonicus | reverse complement strand
AACCCAGCAAGACAGTCTGGGTTGGAAACAATTTTCAAGTTGCTTACCAAAATGTAGCAGAGGGGGAGAACTTTAGAGAAACCTGGCCTTTAAATAGAATGAACCCTTTCTTGTCCTTCTTGGTGAATTTTTTTAAAAAAATCACTTGGGGGAGTAGAGACTAAAAGAAAGCTATTAACCTAGAAGGTAAAATTCACTGCTAAAGTGCTCCACCATGTCTTCATAACAATCTTTCAAGGATAATTTGCTACTTTTTCCGAGGGCCTGGTCTGTTGGAACAAGCAAGGTCTATGGTGCAGCCTTATGAAGA
>NW_015289602.1:0-310 GCF_001447785.1 Gekko japonicus | reverse complement strand
CAGATGCTCTACCACTGAGCCACAACAACCCTACCTATGTACCATTCCCATTTCCACATGTTAAGCTTCTATTATAGGGGCAGGACATTTTCCCCCCTCCAGGTTGTAGGCTATGTAAGGCATGTATCTCCCACAGTCTCCCAGCTAGGAACTGGCTCTCAAGGCACCTTACAGATCAAAAAAGGCTCACCAAAAATAAAATAAAATAAAATGACAAAAAAATATGAAAACCTCAGACAAATAATTTAAAACAGCAACAAATATATAAAGGGTCATTAAAAATACATTGGCCCCGGTCACACGGGCTGGA
>NW_015289601.1:0-310 GCF_001447785.1 Gekko japonicus | reverse complement strand
TTATGTTTGACACCCCTGCCCTACAGGATCACCAGAACTTGGCTTTGACCTGACAGCGCTTTACACACACAAGAAAACGTTTTTTCCTTTACTTACATCAACAGCTGTAGCCTTGTTTTTTATGTCCCTGTCAGTAGTTGAGCCTTTTGTTCTTACCCTAGAGCCTCTCTGCATTAACGCAATGATTCCCCAGCAACTCCTTGCCTTATCTTGGGCCCGCATCGTTCAAGAGCTGTTCGTACACCACCCCGGTACAGGGCCATAGTTAGACCACCAGCCCACCTCCAGCCTCTGAGAGGGGAGGAAGCGC
>NW_015289600.1:0-310 GCF_001447785.1 Gekko japonicus | reverse complement strand
AAAAGTTTTCAGTAGGCCAAATAAATCAATTTCCACTCAGCGTGTCACAGGCGTTCTTGTCAAGAAAACAAAGCCCACCGATCTTCCAGACTCTCAGATATTGTGCGATACTTGACTCCATTCTTTTTCATAACCATTATAACATCCAAAAGGTCTCTCTCTCTCTTTTCTTCTTCTTCTTTATACTGACTGGTATTGGATATGACATTCTGGAAGCCCCCTAGCTGCTACCTCTCACAAGAACACTATTTTTCTTTAGATTTGTACCCTTCACTTTGAATAAACTCTCAAGTTCCTTTGCAGCCGCTTG
>NW_015289599.1:0-310 GCF_001447785.1 Gekko japonicus | reverse complement strand
AGCTGTCCCAGTTAATTCTACTACGAACTACCAGAAATATGAATCATGAGATTGGTAATGCCACCAAGACGAAAGTTACTATCCAGATTCTAACTTGGAATCTGTGTTTTGTGGATGCTCATGATCAGCACAGTATTTAAGTAGAAATGATCCCTTCTGCATATATTGGTTGTGCATATGAGAGCTACAGGAGTGAGTTTGTTCTGTCATTGGTAATGTAGGATAGTGATTACTGGGTTACTAAGTTATGAGTGCATAAGCAGTTTTAATATGAAGTTACTCCTCTCCACATGGTTTATATTGGGTAATA
>NW_015289598.1:0-310 GCF_001447785.1 Gekko japonicus | reverse complement strand
CCCCCCCCCTTCCCCAATCTCTGCATGTTTTCGATGACAGTCTTTAAAAACATTTTATTATAATAACGGAAACTTAAGGGGCGTAGTATTTCCAGTTCACGCCCATTTAAAGAAAATTATTAAACGGCCTTAAATAGAGCTGTTGGGTCGTATTCCGTTTGACGAGCTACTTCTCTTCACCCCTCTGGAGCTGGTTGTTGCCGGGAACTACGTTTCCCAGAAGGCCTTGCGAGTGCCAGAGCGGTCAACCCGGCCTTTTCCCGGGGTCGAAGGGGGAGGGGGCTTTTTTAAACGATCGAGGCGGAGAAGC
>NW_015289597.1:0-310 GCF_001447785.1 Gekko japonicus | reverse complement strand
GCAGCTGTGTCACACATGCGGGGCTTCTCACTACCGGGCCAGACATGCGGAAGCAGAGGCAGCGGCGAAGGCCTGCCGTCAGACTGCTGCAGCAGGGGTGGCATTTTCGGGGGGATTTCCTTCGTTCCCAATAAAAGGGTTTCAGTGGGGCAAATGAGGTCCGCAGGGAGCCCGGAGGGATGCACGTTTTTTCATGGCCAGTTTTCTTAGCTTTTCTGGCCCTTTCTCCTCTGCCCACCGGAGTGTCCATCCAGTCGGCTGGCTCCCAACACACTGAGTCTGAGATGCTGGTGGCCACTTCTGTGGGCGG
>NW_015289596.1:0-310 GCF_001447785.1 Gekko japonicus | reverse complement strand
AGGATGGATCAAGGCAATAAATGACGGCACTCTTTGTGCCTTGCCCAGCAGTTATGAAATGGAGCCCCCCCAAAAAAAACACACCCCACCGTTAAAGCAGCAGAGTCTTCAATCTAACATCACTTTATAAGTGTAACATCTTTTCAGTCTCTGGTATAACTGAAACACAAGTGCTCTGAACACAGCAACCTTGACAGGGACAGGATCTTCAGAGCCCAACAGAAAGGGCAGGCTGAACAGAGGCAAATCCTTACAAATAGTGCCCATTAAAGAAAAGAGGAAGTAACTGAAAGGTGCAGGGCCTCTTCTT
>NW_015289595.1:0-310 GCF_001447785.1 Gekko japonicus | reverse complement strand
GGAAGCCAAGTCGCGGTACTCCTTAGGGATGGACAGTTTCTCTTCCCTGGTGAGAAGAGCACATAGCTCCCCCATTTCCGGGGTCACCCCCCACTTTGGGTCCCAACTATGCGCTTCGTATTTGGGGGCAACAAATTTGATTTTCTCCTCTCCCCAAAGTATATATGGGTCATGACTGTGTAGCCATGGTGCGCCCAGCACTACGGAAAATCGTAAGGTGGGAGTGAGAATGAAAGTCCGGTGTTCCCAGTGGCCCCCCGTGCCCATCCGGAACTCCATAGTCTCGTACCGGCATGGTTCTTTCATGGGG
>NW_015289594.1:0-310 GCF_001447785.1 Gekko japonicus | reverse complement strand
GCAGCAGAGATTCCAGACAGCCCAGGGCAATTCATTTTCTCCCCATTTTCAGCAGATATTTCCCTTTTGCAGATGGTGTGTATTGAATCTCCACCCCCTGCTGTGTTCTTACATGAGTCTCAGGATTCTCCACCCGCCATGTTATTTTGAGGTGGTATGTGGGCTAGGGATGAGCATGGACCACAAAAATGAGGTTTGCTTTGTGGCTCTTTGGCGAATCATGAACCGAACCATTGAACCTCATGAACCCAGTCAGGTCGCATACGAACCGAACCAGGTTCGTGAGGTTTGTGCCAGAAACAGCTGAGCC
>NW_015289593.1:0-310 GCF_001447785.1 Gekko japonicus | reverse complement strand
CTCTTATGTTCTTATGTTCTTAACAGTGGTCTCCAAAACCAAACTTGCATCATAAGGGACTCCTCTCAGAACAAAGCGTACCTGCAACTGAGTGGTCTGAAGCCTGAAGACACTGCCAGGTATCCCTTTGCAAGAGACACAATTAAAACAAAAATCCCCCAGGGTTGCCATAGCTGCATAGTCATTCGACCCTAAACAATCGACAAGCAGAACTCACACATCATTGTTTGGCAGTGTCTTATAATCATTAGTTCCCTCATTTCCAGCACATCAGCCACAGCAAGAAATGTTCTTCCTAGGCAAGGTTAGA
>NW_015289592.1:0-310 GCF_001447785.1 Gekko japonicus | reverse complement strand
TTTGGCCTGTTGCAGCACACTGCTACTCTAACTACAGATGCCTCTTACGGGAAGGGGGGTGTATTTTCAGGGTCTTGCTGTCCTAGGGGTATGATTGAGACCTGAGTGGCTATTGCATATCAGTTTATTAGAATTATGTGGGGTTAGAAATGCCCTGGCTTGTTTTTCAGATACCCTAAGGGGTCATTCCATATTCATCCAACAACCCAATATCAGTGTATTCCATAAACAAACAGGGTGGCACAGGATCCAGATGACTGTGTTGTGAAGCTGAATTAATCTGGAGATGGACAATGGTGCATCACACCAA
>NW_015289591.1:0-310 GCF_001447785.1 Gekko japonicus | reverse complement strand
CAAGGGAACCTTTACCTTTTTAGAGACCACAATAACCAAAAGAATCACTGTGGTTTACTGTATTTGGCTTTATGCATCAAACTCTGTTTTTTAAATAAGTAAGTTAGGGGAGCCAGCCAAAAACCAGAACACCTATTTGCAATAAATATGTACGTCTTGTTTATTTTTTTTAATACAAGCTGATTAATAGCAGTATTTGCACACCTGTTTAATAGTGATGGTTGGCGATCCCCAGAGGATGAAAAATATGCATGCACTACTAATCTATTAATTGTGCAGGACCTTGATCTGGGTGGCCCAGGCTAGCCTG
>NW_015289590.1:0-310 GCF_001447785.1 Gekko japonicus | reverse complement strand
TGATATCCAGCTCCTTCAGTTCATGCTATCCTGGCCATTTTTATGCACAGCCATGTGTTCAATTGGGCTTGTGACACACCACCTTTATTCCACAATTGGGTTGCTTTCTGGCAGCCTGTTTTTCCATACAGGTGCCATATGCTGAAATCGTAGTAAGAATAGATATACCCTGTCACCCGACCACAATTGCTGCCCTGCATCCCTGCTTATCTTTTAGCATCCCACAGCAAAAAAAATAAACAATAAACAAAGCTGTGCATAATAGAAGAAGCTGAGAGTAACAGAAGCTAATAAATACAATATTGTAATA
>NW_015289589.1:0-310 GCF_001447785.1 Gekko japonicus | reverse complement strand
GCACTGGAAAGTCATAATTGTTAGAGTTTTCTGATGTACAGACACATGGATGCATGGGGGGAAAAAACCCTCATTAGGCTGCATCAAAAGAATGATTTACTACACAAGGCTTTGCTTCCCACACCTGCCAAGTGTGAATATAGGTCTGCATAAATATAGCTGTCCTGTTAAATCAGTCCAGCGTAGCAAACTGTTAGCATCCTTCAAGAAGGGGAAGGCGCCGTCTCACAAGTACAACTAAATAAAGGCTGATGTAGCAATGTTTAGCTTGGGGGGGGAGTTATTAAAAACAACACCAGTCAGAAAAAAA
>NW_015289588.1:0-310 GCF_001447785.1 Gekko japonicus | reverse complement strand
TACTGGTAAGCAACCTGCTTTTCTTTGCTGTACTCATATGCTCTCCTCTCCCCCTTCCCTTGCATGCAAGGACATTTTTCACACAGGTTATTTGGCCCAAGTTTGATGCACTTGGGAAGTGTTTTCTCTCCTGCTTCCCACAGCACTGTGGTAGGCGTTCATGCACCTCCTGGGGTTTTCCTGGCTTTTCTGCTGTGTGAGTGGGAATGCTCAGATTTTTCTGATCCACCTATAGAGCAGCCATTTCCCCTAAACCTGTTGTGGTTGTCATTACCCTGGGGAAGGGCTGTTTTCTTCATCAGCAATTGAG
>NW_015289587.1:0-310 GCF_001447785.1 Gekko japonicus | reverse complement strand
ACGTGGGCACGTTGTGTTTATTTCCGGCTCCTGGGTGATATAGTAATTTTGCGTTGTTCTGGCTTCCAGTAAGTTCCCCCCATCCCCACCCGCAAGTCCTAGGGACCTGGCAACCCTAGACTGCCCCCTTGCAGTCTCAGTTCCATCTAGGGTTTCCAACTCCTGCCTGGAAAATTCCTGGATCTTTGGGGCAGTGGGGGAGGGATTTCACCGAGAATCTGTGGTATACCACAGCTGCCATTTTCTCTGTGGTCTGGAGGTCAGCTGTGATTTCTGGAGGACTCCAGGCCCTACCTGGAGTCTGGCAACC
>NW_015289586.1:0-310 GCF_001447785.1 Gekko japonicus | reverse complement strand
GTCACGTCCCAGAAAAATGTTGGTCATACAGTAAAGAGACTGTAATAATCGTTTTAAAAGAGAGCTCCAAATAGTATCCATTAATGCAAGAAGGATGCTCCACTGACACATATGCAGTGAAGGTAACTGCTCCGAATGCTTTCTATCTTTACTTTGCTAAGGACATATGTTGCTAGCCAATCAACTTCTCCTTGCCTGCATTCCTTTGCGGGAGGAATAACAGGAACTGTGGAGATTTTGCATCATCTACACAAGTATCTTGGCATGGGTTAATGTAACTGGTAGTCAGATTGGACTAAGCTTTTCTGCC
>NW_015289585.1:0-310 GCF_001447785.1 Gekko japonicus | reverse complement strand
GACCAACACAGCTACCCACTGGAGTGTAGTGCATATGCATGTGTGTAGGGGTACTATATAAAGAACAGGGAGGCTAGGAGATATAGGTAGGAATGTGTCTACTTAAAGGGCTACTGTACTTTTACAGAGGTATAATTGTAGGGCACCCTCCCAGACAAACATCAGGGAGTGTGTTATTTGGGTTTGATACTAATGATATCAACATTGTTTCATACAAAGCAAAAATTGTACATATTGATTCTTTAAAGAATCCTAGGCCCTGTTGTGCATAAAATAGGTATTTTTTTCTACTCACAAGCCTGTAGACTTG
>NW_015289584.1:0-310 GCF_001447785.1 Gekko japonicus | reverse complement strand
ATACAAATGGAATGTAATAATAATAATAACATATCAGTCTTGTTATACATACCAGAGCTTCTTAAGTTTAGAGTTTCCATTATACGTGTTTCTAAAACCTGGTGAACTAATTTGCATATCATGGGTATTCCTTGCTAATTATGGCAATCAAACAGATTAATTAGGATTCATTATTGTATCTATCAGTTGCATGTTTCCCGGTTAATTACCACCAAAAAAAGCTGGGGAAGATCATGGAGAAGTTCTCTTTACATGGCTCTCTGCTCATGCCAAGATTTACTTAGGCCAGTGGTGGCGAACCTATGGGACG
>NW_015289583.1:0-310 GCF_001447785.1 Gekko japonicus | reverse complement strand
ACACATATCTTTTTAACTCTTATGGTTCTCCTCCCCATCTGAACTACAAAGCCTTGTTCAGTGTACAAACAATCTTCAAGGAAAGATTCTCCTCTTCTGTCCCTTGAATTTTAGATATCAGTGAGATGGTCTTTCTTCCTTGAATCTATGCTGGGCAGCTGGGCTTTCTCTGGGTCCAGAGTCTTGGATTCTAAACTTGTTTTTGAATAAGGAGTGTCTTACTGATAAGAGTCAGGGACAAGAATCAAAGACAAGTGGCAAAGCTTATTTAGGAGGAAGCCATTTTATCTTCCCTCATTCTGGATTAATT
>NW_015289582.1:0-310 GCF_001447785.1 Gekko japonicus | reverse complement strand
GCCCCCCCCCCCCAAGCACCAAGAATAGATGTTTGTATCCCACTTTTCTCTCCGATGGAGACTTAAAGTTTTGTGCATCAGTCTCCCATCCATTTTATCTTTATGACAACAACTGTGTCAGATGGGTTAGTCTATGAAAGAGTGACTGGAAGTGAGGTTCTATGGCAGAGAGGGGAATCGAGAGGATCTTCTGGATCCTAGTCAGTTCAAAACATACCTTAGTAGTTGCTGTGTGTCTGAAGGCAGGCTATGTCTGGACTAATGTCTTCGTATTCACATCTATGTATTTACTTGGGTATGCCCTTGAGAT
>NW_015289581.1:0-310 GCF_001447785.1 Gekko japonicus | reverse complement strand
GCTCCAAATTGAAGGCCTCTTCCATTAGGATGCCTTTGTACACCTGCCTCCCCCTCCGATGTTGGCTGTGCAGAGTGGACGAAGCTGGGGTTCCGCTGGGTGGCGGGTGGTGGGAGGGCTTTTCCGTTCCCACCTGCAGATGAGGCTCAGACCTCAGAACTTCTAGAAGAAGCCAGGGGACAGAGTGGTAGTTCATCTCCCCCCCCCGCCCCCCTCACCTGCTTGCTTTGCTGCTCTGGCTCTCAGGAGTTTGTCCTCCCGTTCTGGGGCTGGTTCCTTGAGGGCAGAGAGAAGAAGCCCTCCCACTGTT
>NW_015289580.1:0-310 GCF_001447785.1 Gekko japonicus | reverse complement strand
GATTGACTCCTGGTGGTGACTGGCAGAAGTGGGATTTTCAGGAAGTATTTCCATATGCGCCGCTTCCTTAACTAGTAGGTCAGCCTGATCGTTCCAATAGCCAACTTCCATGGAATTTTTCTGGTGCTCTTTCACATGAGATATGTGGGTGGGCACAGTGAGCTTGTGTAGAATGGCAACCACATGCAGCCAGTGTTACAAGTGTGCAATGGGCTTGCCCTCACTGTTCTTCCAATCTTGTTTCTGCCAGTGGGGGAGCCAAACTGTGGTGGCTTTTGCCATCCAGTCAGAATCCTTGAAAATGGCCAAG
>NW_015289579.1:0-310 GCF_001447785.1 Gekko japonicus | reverse complement strand
TTGCCATTGCTGCCTCTGTGTATAGACCATGGACTTTGTGTATAGACCATGGACTTCTTTGGGGCTCTCCCATCCAAATACTAGCAAGGGCCAACCCTGTTTAGCTTCCAAGATCTGATGAGATCAAGCTAGCCTGGGCTATCCAGGCTTTTAGCGTACCTCAAAAACCCACACATAATAAAATACATGTGGTTGCAGGCTAACCAGGGTTTATTGACAGCAAAGGCTCCTCAGAGGGGCCCAGTGTGGCCGGCCCACAGCAAACAGCAGTAGAGCAACATGTGGATGAGATTCAGGTGTTCCCTGACCT
>NW_015289578.1:0-310 GCF_001447785.1 Gekko japonicus | reverse complement strand
GCACCGTTGCTGTGTTAATTGCTCTGCCATCACAACCTGTAGGTAGGATCTCAGTCACAATCTGCTTTCTGGAACAGGAAAGAAACTTTTATTACCAGAGCACATACATGGACAAATAGCAGTTGGGCCAGGTAGACACAGATCTAAGGAAAAGAAAAACGAAACCTAAGTCCAGCTAAATTACAATAGAAGACAGTCACCTCAGGTGGAGCAAACGCATCTTCAAACTCCCTACTGCCCCTTTTTCAGAGGAGGTTGGGTCCCAACATAGATCACAGCATCTGGGCGAAATATCTGAACAAAGAAAAAA
>NW_015289577.1:0-310 GCF_001447785.1 Gekko japonicus | reverse complement strand
AGGGAGCATTATTGTCACTCAGGAAACTTTATACTCCCAAGAGATGTGTCTTCTGCTGCATGTTCCAGCCCTGGTCCTTTTTACTGCTAATGCATCATCATCACTGTGTGACACCTCTGGAACCTTTTCATTACTGCAGGAAGGAAGCTTACAACAGGAATAAGGCTAGGAATGGGTAGGATGTGATGATAGCCATATCTGTCCTTGCATTATGAAATTTAAAGGTGCACTATGTATCTCTGGGTTGCTAGAGTGCAACCTAATCTACGAATGCCAATGAAATGGCAACCTATTACTTGTGCTGAAGTAA
>NW_015289576.1:0-310 GCF_001447785.1 Gekko japonicus | reverse complement strand
CATCTCAACACTAACAGTACAATTAAACCACAATGAGACATGGGAGGGGAGATACAACCATGGGGAACAGCTGAAAGCTCTGATACCTGTTACTTTTGAAAGGACAACCTATAAGTGAGCAGTTCCTAGAAGTAGCATCTATTTCCTCCTAGTCATCTCCCTCCCCACAAAAAAGGCAAGGCAAGTTACGGCTTGTATGAGCAGGATGACACATATCCAAAATTATTTCCTAATGCTTGGAGAAGCCAGCCGGAGAAGCTGCAGTAGTACTTTCGTGGAAATGAAAGCAATCTAGTTTATGCAGAAGTAA
>NW_015289575.1:0-310 GCF_001447785.1 Gekko japonicus | reverse complement strand
CCGTGGCGCAGTTATCCCGCAGCTCAATGGAGTCTTACAATACCAATCCCAGCAACTGAGATCTGCAATACGACAAAACACCACCAGCAATGACAAACAGATGTTCCCACTCCTTGAAACTGGCACTGATCTTACAAGGACCACCTCTAGATTTAATGGTAACCAGATCTCCCAAAAGGACAGAGTTCCAGCACCTTTCACAGGCCCATGCAAAAAGAAAGCATTGTGATAAGTGTACTTGGTCGTGTGCTGGGGGTTGCCTCCCCCCAGCGGGCACATCACCTCCCTAGGGTTGCCAGCCTCCAGGTGG
>NW_015289574.1:0-310 GCF_001447785.1 Gekko japonicus | reverse complement strand
AACGGAGCTGTTCTGCCAGGCCTTTGGTTTGGAGGTGGCAGGTGTAACTTCTATTGGCCTCCCCTGCTCCAACCTGCCTGTGCTTGCACATGATAACATCCATGTTATCACCTTGCGCCATAGGTGATGACCTGGTTGGTTCCATCTGTCAATATGCCAGCCATGAACCTGCAGGCGATATAAATCCAGTGTCGGGGATCTTTTGGGACTGCCATCACTCTTAAATTAATTGGTTAGATTTTATTGGAATGATGTCGAACTGTTTTACTGCTTCGTGGTGACCTGCCTTGATCCCACTTGCAGGGGAGGG
>NW_015289573.1:0-310 GCF_001447785.1 Gekko japonicus | reverse complement strand
CCTAATATGCAAAAGGCGTTCCTGCTACGAAAAGAGCCCTGCCCTAAAGTATACCTTGGAAGATATGAATGTAGAGTGTTCACTAATATAATCAAACACTGCATTGAGAAATTGATTTTTATGACGTAAATAACAGAATAAGTTTCACCTTAAAGTATGCTAACTACACTAAGAAGAAATGATATAAGAAAAATGCAGCCCTGACTGCTGTTTCTGCCTAGTGAGCCAGCGTGACATGTTGGACACAGGAAGTTGCCTTACACTGAATGAGATGCTTGGTCCATCCGTCAAAGTCAGTATTGTCTACTCA
>NW_015289572.1:0-310 GCF_001447785.1 Gekko japonicus | reverse complement strand
CTTTTCGGTTGATAAATGGATACTGATTAAGCGGATTATCTTTTTGCCAGTTACATTTGCCACTGCTTCTGAATTCACTGGTTTGTTACTCTACAGCAGATGGCTCAATAACTCAGCATGGCATGATTGACAGGCAGCTTTTGTTATCATGTGATTTGGGCGAGTGGTTTTTAATGGATTCCAAAGCACAGGTATAATGAAGACAAAGTCTTGACACTAATTGAACTAATGAATATGGAATGCCAAGGTGATTGCAGTAGACAAATTAGTTGTTACGCTCAAACTCATCTGACATAACTGTGCTGGAGTT
>NW_015289571.1:0-310 GCF_001447785.1 Gekko japonicus | reverse complement strand
GCACCACCATGGAAATGTTGCTTGTCCCACGGCACCGAAAGCAGCAGCCATGTGCATTCTGTGGAGGCAAAGGGCTTCAGAGGTCTTCAGAGGCGAGAGGCAGTCTGGTAGGGCAGGGCCTCAGGGTCTGGCTCAGGGCTCCGCTGCATCCAAGGGGAGGCTGCTGTGGGGGGCTGGATGTGGGGGTTCAGTGGGCGCATCACCCACAAGGTCCCTGGGAGGATTCCAGCTGATTCTGGCAGCCCAGTGGCCATGGGCGTCCTTGGTCGATGCCTCCTGTGAACCCCCCCCCCCCCCCCCCGCGGGGGGC
>NW_015289570.1:0-310 GCF_001447785.1 Gekko japonicus | reverse complement strand
AAGCGGAGAAAATGCCGTATGACTTTGGGATTCACATGAGGCTTCCATCACATGCACGGACTTTGGGGGTTTTGTGAATGCATAAACATGGCCCTGTGCATGTGCAGGCACACAGATCAGTGAATCACACTTTCCAAAGGGAAAGCTCAAAGACAACTCACGGCAGGTTAAACATCAGATTTACTGTGGCTTGAGGCTTGGTAGAATGGAGTCCACTTCATCCCAAAAGTTCTTCTGAACAAAGTGAGGACATCATTGCCATCAATAGGAAACCCACATTTTGCACCCAGGGCATCTCCTTTTGCAAAGG
>NW_015289569.1:0-310 GCF_001447785.1 Gekko japonicus | reverse complement strand
CAGACCCAAGGCATCCTAAACCATGAGATGGAGAAGGTGGGCCATACAGTAAATGTACTTGAGGCCCAAAGCCTGTGCTGCTGCCCTCATGTTTGCACCGCCATCCGTCACCATGAAACCCATGGAGACATCCTTGCCTACCCACCCCACTAACTGTTTCTCGATGGCGGCAGAGATGTTATCTGCCATGTGTGCCTTGTCCTGAACCTCAGTGTGCAGCAGAGCCTGGCGATAGCCAGCCCAGCAGCCCTCACCCTGCCTAACACTTGTTCCCCACCCCCACCCAGAATGTCATCAGGTTGCCACCAGT
>NW_015289568.1:0-310 GCF_001447785.1 Gekko japonicus | reverse complement strand
AGGGGTGTGTATCAAGAATGCCCTTCCTCTTTATGGAACCAAATCTGGTGCCCTAACATGCACTCTTTTTATTAATACGCTGATCTGAAAACTTGGCAATAAACATTTGTCCTGGTTTACTCTCACTTCAGGGGGAGGACGGCAACATTCGGAGGGGCTGCTCAGCCCAGACTGGGTTAGCCACACTGTTGATGGGCACAGGCTTGCCAACAACAGGCCAGCAGAGGCGCAGTACAAGGCAATGGGACAGCCTTTGCCTGCTTTATTTATCCATTTATACTCCCGCTTTTCCCCCAATGAGGAGCCAAAG
>NW_015289567.1:0-310 GCF_001447785.1 Gekko japonicus | reverse complement strand
CCACAGCAGCAGCTGGAGCACTTAAGCCCCGTAACAGCACCAGGGCCTCCCTAAAAAACCATCAGCTAGTATCACCACCAAGACCAACACTTCTACTGGCTTCCTGCCGAATATACACGCACGGCCCTGTGAATGTCACATTATCCAATCGGACCTCCTCTAGATACAGTCCACAAAATGAATCCTAGAGACATAAAAACAAAGAGGGGGATAGGTAGGTGGATCATCCCCGCTTCAGAATATTATTCCCCATTTTTACTATTATTCGCTGTAATGAGCAAAGCAGCCAATTGGTCCAGCCCAGGAGCTT
>NW_015289566.1:0-310 GCF_001447785.1 Gekko japonicus | reverse complement strand
CAGCATTTACGGGATCTCGGTTAGGAGAGAAAGAAGAATGTGGTAAAGGCGTTCGCGTATCAGCCTCAGCTTTGGAAAACCCAGGTTCAAATCACCACTGTGCCATCAAACGCACCCGATGATGACCCTGGGCCACTGTCAGCCTAACCTCTCTCACATGGTTGCTGTGGGGGTAAGAGAAAACTGCGTGTATCACCCCGAGTTCATTGGAAGAAGAGTGGGATAAAAAATGCACAAAGAAGACTCTGCAATGGTTTAAACATCCCTAAGCAAGAAAAAGTTGAAGCCCAACACCCGCTTCCATTCGGTT
>NW_015289565.1:0-310 GCF_001447785.1 Gekko japonicus | reverse complement strand
CTCCAGTGGTGCCTGCAGCTGCTAGTCAGTGTGGGTGCCTGTACAACTCTGCAGCCTGGAAGCACTTCAGAGGATGGAGAATCCACATTTTGCAAACTGTTAGCTGTGTAGGACCCGAATCAGTGAAGGGTAATCTCTTGACTAACCTTGGTCATCTCTTGACTAACAGTGTCAGGAACCAGGTGGTGCTTCCTCAGGAGGAGAGAGAGGTTGGTGGGGAGTTGTTTTACAGCCATATCTGGTGCTCTGCCCCCAGGTCTCCTGTAGGGAAGGGATGCCATGCATCTCTGATGGAGATGTTTGGTGAGGT
>NW_015289564.1:0-310 GCF_001447785.1 Gekko japonicus | reverse complement strand
AGCTGGCTTCATGTGGAGGAGGGGGAATCTCCAGATTAGAGTCTGCCACCTAACCACTACACCAGGACGGACCTCTTATATGTATTTATATGTTTGTGTTCTGCTTTTCCACCCAATGGGGACCGACAGCAGCTTGCAATACTGTTCTCCGTTCCTTCATTTAATCCTCTAACTGTGATGTAGGTTAGGCTGAGAGATAATGACGAGTCCTAGGTCGCCCAGTGAACTTTTGTGACAAAACAGGGATTTAAACCAGTTTCCTCCAGACGCTACTCTGGCACTCTAACTACGACACTACAGTCCCGGTCAC
>NW_015289563.1:0-310 GCF_001447785.1 Gekko japonicus | reverse complement strand
AGTGAATACATAGGCCTTATGTTACAGTTGCAGTATGATTTGAACCCAAGCGTATGTCACAAAAACCTTGTTGAAGTATGTGATGTTGGCAGAAACTTGATCCTTTGGTCGTGCCTCCAAATCAGTACTGCACATTGTATAATGTTCATTATAGATCAGTAGGAACATCTCTTCCCAGGGTGTGTCGCTTGTATAGGATCCACTTGACACTTTTGGCGGTTCTAGGCGAACTCTGTGGCGGTCAGGTTGTGGCAGGACAAAGAGAACTGCTTTGCTCAGTTTGGTTATATTCTGTAGCAGAGATAAGTAA
>NW_015289562.1:0-310 GCF_001447785.1 Gekko japonicus | reverse complement strand
TTTGCCTTGATCCAGGCACACGGTCTTGATTTCAGTCAAGGAGAAATAACGCTCTACCTTGCAGGGTTGCCGAGATACTTGAGTGCAACTAAAGGTTGGAAATATTTATTAAGAAAGGAAGAGGATGGGTGTAGTGGGCTCAAATGGGTTTGGGTAAGATATACGTCACCGGCCTTGGGAAAACAGTGACTGATTCACATACAGCTTTGAGGAAGGTTATGTGAATGTGCCAACCCACAGCAAAAGCTGGCATTTCCCCCCAGTTGGAATTAACTGAAGCCTTTTGACGTGGCATTTCAGGAGGCTGAGA
>NW_015289561.1:0-310 GCF_001447785.1 Gekko japonicus | reverse complement strand
TGTGTGTGTGTTTGTATCCTTCTCCCCCCTGCTTGTTACAAAGACAGAGTGAGTAATGGGATTCTCAATTAAGTGGTTGCCTAGGGTGTTCACCAGCACCACACCATGATGGAATACTGGGTCTGCAACCAGAGCAGTAACACACACCCCATCTGTTAGTGCTGGTGTAATAAAACATAAAATCAGCTGTATGTGTGGTAGAGTGGAAGGAGATGGAGAACAAGAGCTGTTGTGTAGGTAACTAGCAGGCACAAGGAATCCAGCAGATGATCATGGGGGACATATAGCTGGCTGGGATGAAGGGGTCTGG
>NW_015289560.1:0-310 GCF_001447785.1 Gekko japonicus | reverse complement strand
GTTTTATGAAGGCACTTCGTCTTGTTGAAAGCAGGCTCTTGGGATGTTGGCTTCGTAGCCAAGAGCCGTTCGTCGCTTCCGCCTGGGTTCAGCTTTCTGAATAACAGTTCTGCTTGCCTGCAGGGAATGATGGGCCCCCAGGGAGCTCCAGGGAAAGATGGAATTCAAGGAGCCAAGGTAAACAACTCTGGAGAGGCCGAAATGCTCCAGGCGCAGCTACCTGTACCTACAGGTGACCTGGCTGTCACGAAGTGCAACGGAAATCAAAGTTCCTCCCAAGCCCAGGGCGGCTCAATCACAGCTGCATTCA
>NW_015289559.1:0-310 GCF_001447785.1 Gekko japonicus | reverse complement strand
ACATGCTTCTGATAGCTGGCCCCAACTAGAAGTGTAGCTGCAGGGCTCTGCACTAGCTGCAGCATCTGAACACTCTTCAAGGGTAGCCCCAAGTAGAACACATAGCAGTATTCCAGTCTAGATGTAACTAAAGGATGGATGACTGTGGCTAGATCTGATTGACCCAGGAAGCTGTATAAAAGGTTTCCAGACCACTACAGCCACCTGCATTTCTAAGGTGACTGCTGTGTTGAGTAGCATTCCCAAGCTACTTTAGGGGGGATATTGCTGTTGTAACCCATCCCCCCAAACATCTTTTTTGCAAAGAGTG
>NW_015289558.1:0-310 GCF_001447785.1 Gekko japonicus | reverse complement strand
TTATTTTTTTAATGTGACGAGGTCTTGCGTGCATCCTTTTGTGCTTCTGACTCCTTTTGTCCACTCTGCTGTTCTTGTGAAGACCTGATACGATCGCTGGCTTGCCCCTGCGACTCCCCCGTTTCCCCCTGACCATTTTAATGGTTTCATTTTCCTCTCATTTAAACTGATGCTCAAGTCAGTTACTCTTCAAAAACACCTGTGCAACGAGTCTTTTGACTCTTCTTCCTTTCTGGAGAGCGCCAGTGGTCTCAAGTGGTTTCCTCGCGGTTAAAGGCTGTCGTAAAGAGAGACGTGGACTCGCCCACAT
>NW_015289557.1:0-310 GCF_001447785.1 Gekko japonicus | reverse complement strand
ACCACAAGAAATAGTTAAGTCTCAGGCAAAAGAACAGCTTCATTCAAATTCCTTGCAGAATAAAAATGCCTTCAAGTTATGTCACCATTCAGGACCCACCAGGTATAATAAGGCAACTAAGGTGGTCATCTCAACCACTGGATTTTAAGGAAGTGACAACATTCTGGTCACCGGTCTTCTCTATCTTGCTCAGCCATCTCTTCTGCAACCACTTACTCTCTTGCCCATTCCTTTCCAGGAACCAGAGTAGAGTAGTTAAGCCTCCTTTCCCTCAAACTGTTGAAAAACTGTGTGGTGTATCACTCATGCT
>NW_015289556.1:0-310 GCF_001447785.1 Gekko japonicus | reverse complement strand
TTAATTTCACTGTTTCCCAAGAAGAGTTAACATAACAGTTAGCACAGATATTTAACCTATGAATTAAGCCTCTGTTTTATTCTCCTAAATAAAAATACTGCTTTGAAAAGATTTGACCTTTCTTGCTGCTGTTGTTGTTACAATGTGCTTGATTATGCAAATCATTTTTGACTGGTTAGGTGGCCCGCCATTCTCTGGTTCACGTCCCCTCTAATTGGTGCCACCTCCAGGATTAACCTGCAGGTTTGTGATTACACATTAGGTGCCTGTGAGAGCAGGTCTAGAGCCTCACACCTGTCTGTGTGCCAGT
>NW_015289555.1:0-310 GCF_001447785.1 Gekko japonicus | reverse complement strand
CCATGCTGCTTGCCTCTGTCTCTGCTGTTTTGGCTTCCTGCCCCATTATCTAGATCCAGTCCTGGCTGAACCTATCACTGTGCTAAAAACTCCCAATGCAGGCAGACTGGACTCATATTTAGTGGACTGAGATGTGAATTGGGGATGTTTGAACAACTGCCGGTTTGAAACATCAGCAGCTTGCTGGTTGTGAACAGAAAGCCAGTGGTCCAGTTGTCAGTTCACTGTTTGTGGACAGTTTGAGCCTGTCATGAGTCACCCAGGGCTCAGCGATAGCGAGGACCTCAGGAGAAGAGGAGCTCCATGTAGC
>NW_015289554.1:0-310 GCF_001447785.1 Gekko japonicus | reverse complement strand
AACTACACTGTAGTCCTTGGTGTTGATCTGGAAAACAAATACCTATTTAGAGTATTGTTATCCTGTCCTCCTCTCAAGAAGCTCAGGGCAGTGTTTCCCCCTCTTTCATTTATTTATACCCCGCTTCTCTCCCCAAGGGGTACTCAGAGCGGCTTACAACATCGTTCTCACTTCCTGAATCTTACTGTCACAACAACAATCCTGTGATGTAGGAAGAGAGGCCAAGGTCATCCCGTAAGTTTCAGAGCAAAGGTGGATTTGGACTTGGGCCTTCCCTATCACTATAGCACAGGTGGGGGGGGGGGGGGAC
>NW_015289553.1:0-312 GCF_001447785.1 Gekko japonicus | reverse complement strand
CTTTAACACCAACAAAGTTTTATTCGAGGTACCTATATGTATGGACTGGCAGCTTCTGTTTCAACATATCTGAAGAAGTGTGCATGCACATGGAAGCTAATACCTTGAATAAAACTTTGTTGGTCTTAAAGGCACCATTGGACTTGAACTTATTAGACAGGAAAGATGTTTATGTTTAAAATGGTATGTTTAAGACAACAAAACAAAATCATAAGACTATATAATTTATATAAAATTATTTGTCCACAACATTTCTGTATGATTTGTCTTATTTTCATTTAACGGAGTTATCCTGGGCTTGCCTTTATTTTA
>NW_015289552.1:0-310 GCF_001447785.1 Gekko japonicus | reverse complement strand
CTAATAATCCCTGGCATAAAACTTGCCCTTCCATCACTACTACCCATTACATTGAAATTTTTGTTGAGCTCCTACCATCATGGTCATTCCGTATCCATTTATATGTATGATTAGGTTTTGCCTTTTTTCTATTAGTTCAATGTTTAAAACAAGGTCAACTATTGTGGATTCCAAAGCTTGGGGAGAAATTTGGATAATGAACATGTCAAAAAGATCCCTATTTCACTCCTACTTTGGTTTTCACTCAAGATATAACAACCACTATTTAAATATATGGTAATGGTGGCAAGGCTGACATTTGCATCTAAAT
>NW_015289551.1:0-310 GCF_001447785.1 Gekko japonicus | reverse complement strand
AAATCTCCAGGAATTCCCCAGCCTGGAGCCGGCGACCTGTGCGTAACGGGCAAGCGGTACTCACACTCCACCTTGACGGTAACGGTCTTGCTGCTCGATCCGTGGGCATTGGTGGCGTTGCAGTGGTAGACTCCGGCGTGGCTCTGGGTGGCTTTCTGCGGTTTTCCAGCCTCGTACGCCACACCGTCTTTCAAGCAGGTGACCTCGGGGACGGGCATCCCGTCAGCTTGGCAGCTGAGCTCCTGCAGCTGGCTTTCCACCCAGATCTGGCTGCTTGGGCAGTGAGATTCGTCCAGGTGAGGCCCATCTG
>NW_015289550.1:0-310 GCF_001447785.1 Gekko japonicus | reverse complement strand
CCTGGGAAACTCAAAGGCAGACAGAGACGAATGTCTGATCCTCCTTTATTTGAAACTGAAGCCATCTCATTTCGTGACTGGGCCTGCTTTGTTAAGCTGCTCCATTAGCATTCTTACCCAAAAAGGGACTAATCAGATTAGAAATCCCACTGATTAAGGAACTAATCATATTGGTTGCCACAGTTTGAATGCCGTTCAAAACATTACCTAACTTCTCTGCTGCCTGTTGGTAGGAAGAAAAAGAGGTGTTAGACTTCCCAGCTGCAGCAGAGGCCTCCAACGTGTCTGACGGGAGAGGGAGCTCATTCTA
>NW_015289549.1:0-310 GCF_001447785.1 Gekko japonicus | reverse complement strand
GGACTCAACTCTCTCTTCTGTGTCTGCATCAGCTGTATCTGACAAAAAGGGAGCCTTGACTCTCAGAAGCTTATACCCCAAAGAGCGTTCTGGTTTCTAAGGTGAGACTGGACTCAAATCTAGCTGTTCTATTGGCAGTGCTCTTTGCGTTAAACTGATAATGGTCACATCGTTTAGCAAAGAGTGAGACTAGAACCCCCGTGTGGCCTGTGGACATTTCAACAAACGAGAGTTCTTTGGATCTAGCTTATCTTGGTCATCTATGAAGCACACAAATGTAGCATTATCCATTTTTAAAACATGAAATATC
>NW_015289548.1:0-310 GCF_001447785.1 Gekko japonicus | reverse complement strand
GGGGGGGGGGGGGGTTGATAAAAACTTTGCATCAGTGCGGATCATGATGTTGAGCAATGGCTGCTGAGCATGAATTGGGGAGACCCATTTGATAAGTGCTTGGTCAGTCGGTAGGCAAATGGGGTGCCCATCAGCGCCAGACCCGGAGGAGCCCTTTTTCTATGATGTGAATCCACAGAGTGGACTCCATATGAACGGTGGGCTACATGATCGTATGGGTCTTACTGAGTCGGTTAGCCCTGCGTCAAGGAGGTGGAGGAAAAGCAGGACCGACTGTGGGGGAAGAGATGCTTTAGGGAAGAAGCCAGGA
>NW_015289547.1:0-310 GCF_001447785.1 Gekko japonicus | reverse complement strand
GTTGTTACTGGTTTCTGAAGTGTAATGTGCTGAGAAAGAAGGGTTAGATTCAAGGCAGGCTAGGACAAACATGCGAACTAAGTGCATGACCTGCTCAGAGCATAACCTCAACAACAGCCTGGGTGTCACATCAGAAGAGATGTGCCTGTTACAAAAAGTGCCCCACTACATGATAACTACATGATAATGGCTGCAAAAATGGGGATGAATCTAGCTGATCTGGAGAAGATTGACTTCTAAGTAGAGGTGTGCATTAGGCTCTGAGCTTGAAAAAAAATATCAACCAGAAAATACCTTATCAGTATTTATC
>NW_015289546.1:0-310 GCF_001447785.1 Gekko japonicus | reverse complement strand
CTTCTCCTTCCTCCCACTCCCAGCCTTCCCATTAGGCAGTGGCACCATTCGAATTTTTAGCACCATCTTCCAGGCCATTTGCTGTGTTTTCTTGGTTTCGATTTGTTGGTTTTAACCGAATTTTAATGCTACATTATACAATACTGTTGCATGTCACCCTGAACCCTGTCTTTCGGGGAGGGCGGTTTAAAAACCGAATCCAGTAAACGAATCAAGAATAAATCCGTTTTCTCCTTCCCCGTTTAGTAACATGACCCATTGCCGGTGATCCGCAACAGAATTCATGTTACGCTTTTCTTTTTCGGAAGCC
>NW_015289545.1:0-310 GCF_001447785.1 Gekko japonicus | reverse complement strand
TCTTAAGTCCCCTAATACATAAATACTTTGCATTTATGGAACACTTCAAGCGTTTAAATGCATATCATGTAAATTACCATTGGGGTCCTGGAAAGGAAGGACAGCGTTATTAAACCAGCAGAGGCTGAAAGTGACCTGGCAGCTGAGAGATTTCCACTGGCAGTTTCCCAGTCTGTTCTCTTAAGCACTGTGTCGCAGCACCTCCCTAAACCAAATGATGTTAGAGTGAGATTTGGGAACTGGAGGCCCCAGAGCCCAAATCCTCCCCTCTTCCTGATTCTCCTAAAGATAAAGGTAAAGGTTCCCTTGC
>NW_015289544.1:0-310 GCF_001447785.1 Gekko japonicus | reverse complement strand
CTCAGAAAGCTGTAAAAATATAACTCTGATTAGAACTATATTTTGTACTCTGCCACCGACTAACTGGTTAACCTGGTCATGTCACTTAGCCCTTCCGTGGTTCTAACCCCATGAACTTTTGTTCGCCGCTTATTGTCACGGATGTTTTGTGTCCCTTTTGAAAATGATAAGGATGTAAGAAAATTAGCAAAAGGGACCGCCCGGCAAAAGGGTCTAGCAAAAACACACGAGTTTAAAGTCAAAGACTTTCATCAGCTGTCATACTGTTCAGATGGATGCTCTATGCCTCCTGGTCACCGAGCCACGCTTT
>NW_015289543.1:0-310 GCF_001447785.1 Gekko japonicus | reverse complement strand
CTCACAGGGTTGTTGTGAGGACAAAAATGAAGGAGAAGAGAACAATCTATGTCTCCCCAAGCCTCTTGGATAAAAACACGTTCAGGACATAAAGGTAAGCACTGGTGCTTTGAACTGTGCTGGTAAACAACCGGTTAAACGGCAGTGAGGGCAAACGAGGGCAAAGGGAGTGAAGGCCAGGCAGGATAAATATAGCCAAGAACAAAAGAAGCCAAGAACGGAAGAAGCGGCCAGGGAACACAAGAACCCCCAACAACTTTAAAACAATGCAAATGCTCAGTGAGGTGAGTGTTGTGCGGTAATTGGTTCA
>NW_015289542.1:0-310 GCF_001447785.1 Gekko japonicus | reverse complement strand
ACAGATTTCACCTCTTTTAAGGTCCTACTTTTCTTTCTGATTTGTTGATAGAACACTGCAAAAACACAATCTCGATGAAATTGTGCCGAGAGACTTCTTGTGCGGTGTGTCGCCAACACATAGGAGTGTACGTGTGCATCCTTAAAACTCTGTGCAAAGCTTCTTCGTGCAATCGGGACGATGTAAATGGGAGATGCAGAAAGAACGGAAATCGGTGCAGGATCCAGTTTGGGAATCCATTTTAGAAATTCTAAGTAAACCAGAATGAGAGAGAGAGTGGCGCATAGCACAGAGAGATCCTGGGGCGAGA
>NW_015289541.1:0-310 GCF_001447785.1 Gekko japonicus | reverse complement strand
CACTTAACCACTACACCAAAATGGAGGAATAATGTTCTAAGCCACTTTGAGTGCCAACCAGAGAGAAAAGCAGGGTATAAGTAAATAAGTGCTACTGGAAGAAGTGCACGCATGCCAATAGTAGTGCACTTAGCCCAGGGAGATCTGGTTTCTAATCTTCCCTGGAGCTTATTAGATGACCTTGGGAATGCCATTATTTCTCAGCCTGTATCTGAGCGTCAAGTGCCATCAGGTCCTCCAAAACGTCCCCTCGTTAGCAGCCATTCTTGGGTCTCACAAACCAAGAGCTGTGGCTTCCTTGGTGGAGTCC
>NW_015289540.1:0-310 GCF_001447785.1 Gekko japonicus | reverse complement strand
AAAGGTGTAATTCTGTTTAGGATTGCACAAAAAAATTACTTTGCCACATGCCTTGTGTTACCCAACAAGCCCCTCTTATAACTCCAGGGATCTTCAGGACAATAATTGAGTATCGCCAAAAAAACTACAATGAGAAAAGGACAGTAGGGAAGCTCCAGTGGAAGTACGGCTGTTCTTACTTTTCATGAGGTTCTTTTGATATCATTCCTGGTACAGATATGACGCACCAAAAAAGACAGTCTCAGAACAAAGACTACAATCTAAAGACTCATGCTTGAAACCACACAGTAAAGAGGCAGTAATAAATGGA
>NW_015289539.1:0-310 GCF_001447785.1 Gekko japonicus | reverse complement strand
CAGGCCCCACCTGGAGGCTGGAAATCCTACGCCACTCTAAGAACCAATGTACCGTCCTAATTGGCTTATTATTGTGATTTTTGTGTGGTACTGTTACTGTCGTGAAACCACTGCATATAACCACAATATTCACCACATACAATTTTAGTTTTGGTTTTGACAGACCTTTTTCCTACCATGAAGAAACAACAGCATATGGAATACATTCAGCCACTACAATTTTGGCTTGCCTAAAGGGAGTCTGTATGACTAGGGGTGTGCAATATTTTTTTAGTTGGTATTTTTTTGGTTTGGGTGCATTGGACCCCCC
>NW_015289538.1:0-310 GCF_001447785.1 Gekko japonicus | reverse complement strand
ATTTCTGGTTCTTGAAAACAGCACAGGGAGCAGAGACAGGAGCCATTCATCCTCCCCACAGCAGGGTTTCTAGCAGGATCGGGCACCCACAGTGATTTAAAAAATTTAAAAACGTGTCTCATGGCAGACTCAGGGACCTAATATCAACTAGATCCAAAAGAAGGGATACATTGGGAGGCCATAATAGCATATTAGGCATGTCATAACCTATAAAATTCATATTACAGTATGATATGCTTGCTTTTTCAATCATGGACCATCATATAAAATGTAGGAACACTACATGTTAATATTAAATAAGGTACTGTTC
>NW_015289537.1:0-310 GCF_001447785.1 Gekko japonicus | reverse complement strand
AATACATACCTCCAACCTGGAAAGAGTATTTAAAATGGATCTGAGTTTGTAAGTTACAAAAGTTTTCCATTACAGTTTATATGCTAACCATGGGTGCCTTCAACAAGATATTTTGCTAACTGATAGTGACAGTTATTGTAAATGTACTCAGTCCACTATCCAGTAATTATTATGCTGTTAATATGTTAATTGATATTGTTTTATTTAGTTCTATGCTAAGCACACTTTACACATGAAATTGAATTATTTTTTGCGGATAATTTTAACAATAAGTACTATCGTGGTATATGGTTATGCATCTTTGTTACAC
>NW_015289536.1:0-310 GCF_001447785.1 Gekko japonicus | reverse complement strand
ATGTGGGAAGTTGGCTAGTGTTATGGGAAAGGGGGCTGTGGCTCAGTGGTTAGAGCAGTAGCTTTGCATGCACTTAGGAAGGCTCAGGGTGAAAGGTTCTCCAGGAAAAGGGATGGGACCCCCTCTGCCACCCATGGCCAATGTGAGGGGTGGTGGTGTTTCCTCTCAGCAGTCCTCAAGTTGTGGAATTGTCCGAAATGTGCCAGACCTGGGCCTTTGAAACAGGTTTTAAAAGGCATCTCTTCTTCTTTGGATTCCATGGGCTCGCTTGATGTTCTCAGCCACAATGTGGTTAGACCTCCCCCCCCCC
>NW_015289535.1:0-310 GCF_001447785.1 Gekko japonicus | reverse complement strand
TGGATGAGACAGGAGTCCCTGAGTTTGCTCCAGGGTTGAAGCGCCATATCATAGAGTGAACTCCCACCAGGAAAGCCCTTTTAACTGTGTCACCACAATATGGAGGAGGGGGGCTCCTGCCTTACCTGTGTCATTTTTCTGACCCAAAACTGCACAAAGGACACCCCTGTTACCATTTTAGGTGGGGAAAATGGCATGAGAGGAAGATGGGAGCCCTTCCTCCCCTTATGCTGCAATGGTTTCTACCAGAATCCGGCTCCCACAGTGCAGTTAAAAGGAGTTCCCAGAGGAAGTTCACTCTGCGAAATGT
>NW_015289534.1:0-310 GCF_001447785.1 Gekko japonicus | reverse complement strand
CCGGCCCTAAACCACCCGTGTGACCGGGGCCATTGAGTCAGAAAATTAGTCCAGCAAGCTCAGTATTGTTCATTCTGACGGGCAGCAGCTCTTGGGGACTCAGCATCACCTGCTACCTGAGCCATTAAGCTGGACATGCCAGACAGTTATTTGTCTGATTCATTTATACCCGCCTTTCGCCTCAATGGGGACCTAAGGCAGCTTGCATTGCTCTCCTGTCCTCATAAAACCACAACGTGAGGCTGAGAGAATAGGACTGACCCAAGGTCGCCCATGACATGAGTGGGGATTAGAACCCAGGTCTCCCAGA
>NW_015289533.1:0-310 GCF_001447785.1 Gekko japonicus | reverse complement strand
TTCGAGCAAGGGAACCTTTACCTCTACACAGTTTGTATTATTTTTGTCATATTGATGTTATTATATCGATAACAAAATATGAGGTTATTTCAGGCGCATTATCTACAGCTTTTTTTCTATCGTGATCAATGCTCTTATGAGCTGTGAGTCTTCTATAGTAATTGGCAACTCGACTGCAGACACTGGAATGGCTTTCCCCCTCAAGAATCTGGGGACCGTAGTTTTGTCAGAGTGTGTTTGGACGTGAAAACCTTCTCCTTCTCTCCTCCTGTTCACGCCTCCCCAGATTCAATGAGAGAAGCCACAATGG
>NW_015289532.1:0-310 GCF_001447785.1 Gekko japonicus | reverse complement strand
GCTCCCACAGGAAATGACCCCTGGTTATGGAAAAGATTGCAAATATCTCCAATCACATCACTGCGACTTCTGAGAAAGCTCACGAGAAATTCGTTGGTACAAGGTTCCCTATAATTCAATATAGGACTGAACATGATATTCTCCCCTCGAATTCTATCTATAATATCTGGCTTCATTTTTAATCTGGAAACCCTTCGTCTGAGCACTTTCACTGAAAAATGTGTTTGTTTGTTTGTTTTTTCTCACCTTATTTTCAAGGGCATGTAAATTAATAGTCCACCTTGACTCTAGAAGAAGAAGAAGAAGAAGA
>NW_015289531.1:0-310 GCF_001447785.1 Gekko japonicus | reverse complement strand
GCTCTATGCCCAAGTGAGGTGATAGCAGAAGTGTATGGGGGGGGTCCTGTTTCTTTTTGCACGTGTTGCCCCTTTGTGTGCACATGTCCTGTATGCATGTATGGCTGTTGGATAACTAGGCAGCAGCGGTGACTTGGGTTCCTTTCACCAGCTTTGGTTGGTGAACCAGCTGCAGCTCTTCCTCTGTGAGAAAGATCTTGCCACTGTGGAGCATGCACTGATAACATTTACGTGCTGTGTGTGGAGCTGCCCATGAAGACTGTCCAGAAGTTACAGTTGGCGCAGAATGCTGCAGCCAGAGTGTTGACTG
>NW_015289530.1:0-310 GCF_001447785.1 Gekko japonicus | reverse complement strand
TTACTGTGTGAAACAGCAAAGTCCACTTGTAAATGATTACTAAAGCGCACTGAAAGTGGAATGAAGGTGCATTATTCAGCGCGTGTGAATTCAAGGACAGTTCCTAGACAGCCAGTGCCCTGAATTACCTGTGGTGGCTATGAGCAAGTTGAACTAAGCAACCTTGTAGGTTTGCCCATGGATGAGCCAACGCTCGCTGTCATTGCCTCCAAAGCCTGGGTCCAAGCAGACTGTGCGGCACTGCCAGTTCCACAAAGGCCACTTGGTCCATAGCCATTTTAATATCCTGACCAGTGTTCCCTCTAAGCTG
>NW_015289529.1:0-310 GCF_001447785.1 Gekko japonicus | reverse complement strand
GCCTAGGCCTTCTTTCTACTGGTAAGTCAGCCCCCCATCCCCCACTAATTGCCTGGAGGGACCTGGCAACCCTAGGAGGAGAGGAGGGGAGAAGGGGAGGTGTTCTCCCTCCCCTATGAGTCCCTCTCTTGCACTATATGATCATTTTGGGCCTGTATAGGTGACTTTCTGTCTCCACTGAGCCATTACATCCTGTTCCACCATACAATGTAGGAGAAAGTTAGCCTTTCAGGGCAGCAGAACTCCCATGCAAGTCGGAACTTGTTAACTTCTTTAAAAAGAAACCCAAGCACATCCCACCGTTCCATCA
>NW_015289528.1:0-310 GCF_001447785.1 Gekko japonicus | reverse complement strand
CATGGACCCTGCTCTCCCTGCCCCGCCATTACCCACATGGTCTTTATTCATATCCAAACACGGGTAACTGGACTCATGTGATCAAACTTGACGGTAATTTGCCATCAGGGAAATGTGAAAATTGAGTGCCAGCAGTTATATTTATCTCTGTCCCTAACACGCGTGTGCGATCAGTGAACGACCCTTATAACAACTTATCTCTGACTCATTGCTGTAACTAGGTCAGCCCGAAGATGATGAAGTTAAACATTTCTCCGTGCAGGTTGTTATGAGGTCTGATTCTGAAGCAAACTGGCATAGCGGCTCAAAG
>NW_015289527.1:0-310 GCF_001447785.1 Gekko japonicus | reverse complement strand
TTTTTTGTCTCTGTAGCTCTTGTATTTGCCACAGAGCTGTATTAGGTACAGAATGAATGTAACCTCAAAGTGGAACCAAATACAAACCAAACTATTTAATACAATGGTTTAGAGAATTATCAGGATCCCACTCTTACCCTGGAATTAGGATAATTGTCTGAATTACAACCACCATTACTAAGGCCTGATATAGATTGGTTCAATATATTGTTAATAGATTAGAAGTCTGCCTCTCTCTCTTCTCTCTGTTGTGAATTATTCCTCCCCTCTTTTCCTGAACTCAACCATAATTTGATGTCTCATATCCCAC
>NW_015289526.1:0-310 GCF_001447785.1 Gekko japonicus | reverse complement strand
ACAGAGTTTTTGATGATAAAATGTCTCAAACACATTCCTATACTTGGATGCCAGTTGTAATATAATTCAGGCAGTGTGTGTGTCTTTCATTGATTTAAATTACCTATACTTCGCCTTTCTCCCCAATGGGGACTCAAGGCAACTTGCGTCATTCTCATCTCCTCCATCTGATCTTTTTATGGATCATTTTGACTTTTGTTACCCTACTGGATGCTGATGGAAACTTATATAATTAAAGAGCCAAACTACTTCAAACTCCATAGCTATTAACCAAGAGCCAGTAATGAAAATGCCTATTATGCTAACAGAA
>NW_015289525.1:0-310 GCF_001447785.1 Gekko japonicus | reverse complement strand
GTCTTTCCCAGCATCAGGGTCTTCTAACAGGAAAGCCAATAAAACACGTACTGGTTATATCTCTGGTCAAACAATTTGTCCAAGATGGAATCTCATATTTTTAGAATAAGGATAAACATGTTTAGATCAGAACAAGAAATATATATATATATAAGATGCATGCTTAAAGGTTGATGGTTCAGGCTTACATGCTACAGAAGAGAATGCTAAAGATATTTTCAGATATTTAAAAGGATCCTGGAAAAAATGATAAAAGTTGGTCCCCAACAAATAGTAATGAATTTGAGGCCCTTTCTGCACTCTCCTTTTA
>NW_015289524.1:0-310 GCF_001447785.1 Gekko japonicus | reverse complement strand
TATGTATTGAAGTCGCTTTCCTAAGGGGTTACTCCTCCACCCCCATGTCTTGGCAGCAAAGGTCCTCCAGGAAATCGACCATGTCATTGGACACAACCGGATTCCGGCCACTGAGGACCGGATGCAGATGCCTTACACTGATGCTGTCATCCATGAGATCCAAAGGCTGACTGACATCGTCCCCATGGGGGTGCCACACATCGTGGTCCGGGATACTCAGTACCGGGGGTACCACCTCCCCAAGGTGAGGCGCCTGTGAGGCTGGAGGTTCAGGGGCAAGGACAGCTTGCTAGGTGGATTTAGCATAAGA
>NW_015289523.1:0-310 GCF_001447785.1 Gekko japonicus | reverse complement strand
CCCCCCATCCCCCATCGGTGGCTGGGGGGGGGACCTGGCAATCTTAGGTGGAGTAACTGGTCCAAGAACACCCAATGAGCTGGGAGCTGAGGGGATTTGAACTCATGTCTCTTCAGTCTGACACTCTCAGCACAATACAATGTACCTTCTACTGGATTCAGCACCAGAGAACTGCAATCTTAATTCAATCCCCTCTACCAATTACACTCTTAAACAGCTTATCAGTGCTATGACCTATTTTCTGAAAGGGTTAGGTGCTCAGCTCTTCACGTGAAGAGGAAACCTGATGCCAATATGGAAATCTCCTAGT
>NW_015289522.1:0-310 GCF_001447785.1 Gekko japonicus | reverse complement strand
GTTTGTATTTTCTTTCCCATTACCTCCTTACTCACTTTTTAAAATACTCCCTTGTCCTTAGCCAGTGTTACCTTAAAGTCCTTCCCCAGACACTCATTTCTTTCATTAATGGATTTTTTGGGATCATCAGAGTTAAATCTGCTGAAGTCAAATGGTTCAAACTGGCTGGTGTAATATGATGTTGGGATATCTGTGAACTGGTTTTCCTGGTCTATTGTGAGACTGAATCATTGACTGAATTTAGAGAAAACATTTGGGGGAATTTATCACATTCTTCCTTTCATGCTGTTTCAACCTGGGGGAGGGGGGG
>NW_015289521.1:0-310 GCF_001447785.1 Gekko japonicus | reverse complement strand
AACAGAACTGAAGCAAAGCATAAATATTACTATGACACATAAAATGATATAAAAATTACATAGTGGGACCTAGATCCTGCAAGCTACACACAGGAGTATAGACAATGGTCGCCAGCCACCTCTGGTCACCAGTGGGCTGAGTTTCGGACTGGCCACAGAGCCATAAGACCCTGCTCTGATGAGCCCAGTTGCTGTGACAGAGCATGGGAAGAGGAGACCTCGCAGCTATGAGGGTCCAAGGCCATGACTGGATTTGTATGCAACAGCTAATACTTTAAATTGAGCCTAGTACCTGATGGGCAGCTAGTGA
>NW_015289520.1:0-310 GCF_001447785.1 Gekko japonicus | reverse complement strand
GCTGGGAACCCAGTGAATTCCCAGAATTCCAGATACTCCAGCAGCCTTATGTTGTCAGATGTCTACTACTTCATAGTGTTCACTTAATAATCAATTCTGAAGGTGGAAATCTCTGAACACTTCCCAGCGATGACAATTGTGACCCAAGGTTGTCAATATTCACTGACTTGATCCCTTATGGAAAATACGAATCACCTCCAAGTGACCAGGCAGGGATTTTATAAAGTGACTCCTCCCCCTGCCCCTTGTATTTCACAAATAAACAACATAGCGTTATGTAGAAAGGTGAACAATTTCCAGCCAGTAATTT
>NW_015289519.1:0-310 GCF_001447785.1 Gekko japonicus | reverse complement strand
CCCCCCGTATCGAACAATAAGCAAGGGCCTACGGCGGCAGCAATCACTAGCGCAGGGCCAGCTGTCCGCAGGAGAGACTGCTGCCATTTTCCTGCCAGAAATTCTGGTGCCTTTGGGAAGCTACTTGATACAGGGGGAAATCTAATAGGGGCAGCTGTGCTGAGCATGGGGGTAGGAGCGGCCGTACGAGCATCGTTTCCCCCATCTGCCGTGCAGGCTTCAAGGGCACCAGGGCCTCTGAAGAATCAAAAGGTTGGCTAAGATGCCATCAGAATGCATTTCGCATGAAGCTGCCTGATCCCGAATGTGA
>NW_015289518.1:0-310 GCF_001447785.1 Gekko japonicus | reverse complement strand
CGACGCCCGCCCGCCCGCCACGCCGGGCAGAGCCAAAGGTGAGCGGAAACCGCCAACTTCTCTCGCTCCGTCGCCTCCTCCGCGTTTGCCGCGTTCGGCTTCTAACGCGGCGACTCATTGATCTTCCTTTCATGGAATAGCCGGAAACGAAGTTCCGGCCGCTTTGGGAAGTCGGTCGGGCGCACTTTGGTTACCTCCGAGCGTCCTTGTAGCCGAGGTTATCTTAGACGCTGCCTCCGTGTGAGCCTCGGTGCTTTGTCCTTTAATTGTTTTAAAGTGGCCCTAGGCCAGTGATAGCGAACCTTTTAGA
>NW_015289517.1:0-310 GCF_001447785.1 Gekko japonicus | reverse complement strand
TTCCTGTAGCAGCCATTGACCACAATGGCTTGTCTTGCTTCAGTGCTGACTTGGTTGATGGGCTTAGTGTGCTCTGTTAGGCAAGTTTACTTCAGTCCTGATCCTAGCAGTGATCTTGAAGTCTCTGCCTTTATATAAATATATATGACTACCATTCATGCCAATGGGGAAAATCAAAGCATTGCCCTTTAGAACAACATAGTAGCATGCACAAAATTCTGACATTTGGTCACCTGTCTTCCATTCACAGGGACGGTATAAGTTGTCTCTGGATCTGCAATATGACACCATTCTTATATGCCAGACACCT
>NW_015289516.1:0-310 GCF_001447785.1 Gekko japonicus | reverse complement strand
AGAGAAACAGGAGGATTATCAGCTTGCCTCCCAGTTGTACCCTCCCAGCATGCAAACCAGAAGACCTGTGTTGTTTAACCTGCCATCTTTTGATTAGTCCTTACAACTATCACTGAACAAACTAGGCAAGCAATGGGTCCTCAGTCCTCCCTCTCCCTGACTCCCAGGCGGCTCTGAGCAACCAGGCAGCTAGGGCGTCAGTGTCTATATGTGTGAGGAGCCTTGAACCCCCTTGTGAGAAATCCCAGCCGTCCTTCCTTCCTTTTACTCTAGGTAGATTTCTGTCATCAGTCGGACTCCTTGTGCCCCC
>NW_015289515.1:0-310 GCF_001447785.1 Gekko japonicus | reverse complement strand
ATAAATCTGAAGCAACCTGACAGCACTTAGCAAACACATACAGAGATCGATAGCCCATTCTTAGCCCCAATACCCAAGTGAGACCCCTGGGTTTAGAGGCAGATTGCCTCCATCAGGCCCTAGGTAGCAGTCAGCAGGGGAAGGGTGCTGTCTGTGAGCCCCGTTTGTAGGCTTTCTCATGGCGTCTGATTGGCCATTGCTGGGAAACAGGATGCTGGACTCAGTGGACCACCAGTCTGGCCAGCATGGTTGCTGTTATTGTAGATATGCTGTGTATGAGTTGAGTCATGTCTGGAGCATTAGCTGAGTC
>NW_015289514.1:0-310 GCF_001447785.1 Gekko japonicus | reverse complement strand
TGACTTTGATGAATACGCAAACTAAGCAGAACAAAATGAAGGCTCCTCCGGAATTTTGAAAGGATATGCATTTAAATGAAGTCATCAGGACTCCCGATGATTATGTCGTCTAATTTTCAGTGACTGACAGGTGGACGTGGCTGTCTCACGTATCGTACTTCAAGAAACCCAGATTTCCCACCATGCATGTAATTGGCAGGGAACAACAGCCAATCCCAGCTTCTCGACAAGTTCAGCGGGATGATGGGAGTGTATCATGTCCAAAACATCACACCGAAACAGACTGTGGTTTCCTTGATTGGTGAATAAA
>NW_015289513.1:0-310 GCF_001447785.1 Gekko japonicus | reverse complement strand
GTTTGACACCCCCTGCTCTATGGTATACCACAGAGTCTGCATCTCAAAGCTGTATGTTTGGGAGAGGGTTGTTGTTGTTTTTTTAAATGATTTTATACTGTGATTTTATCATGTATGATTTAAGTTGTTAGCCACTGTTGCAGACCTTTTAAGCGCAGAAAGGTAGGATAGAAGTTTTGTAAATGAATATGCAATCGTGTCCTTCCTAGGTATACTTCCCTCCCCTCAGTCAAGAGCGTTTCCAGTCCTCATAATTTCTGTCTTCATTGTCATCCAGTTTATTATGGCCACCAAACACTGGTTCAGAAAC
>NW_015289512.1:0-310 GCF_001447785.1 Gekko japonicus | reverse complement strand
TTTGTGCAAAACTCTATGGTTAAACCATAGACTGTTACTCAAACACCAGACTATCCCCCGTGTTGCACTGACGTCACTTCCGGCACACTCCCCTGACACTCAGGGAAGTTTGGGGAGGGGTGCGGTGGGTGCTGTGATGAGACCTCCTTGCTGGTCTGATCGATTCTTTTGTAGCTCCTCCTTTCATCTGGATCTTGGCGATGATGACCAAGTTGCTGTTCCTCAAGTCCTCAAATCATGCTGTACTTTTAATACTGGACTCCATGGCTATGTGTTTTGGAAATGCTCTTTTGTAATATATCTATATCAT
>NW_015289511.1:0-310 GCF_001447785.1 Gekko japonicus | reverse complement strand
CTTGGGAGTGAGAGATGTGTCTGTTTTCATCCCAAGCTGCCTGAGCTAACAACTGTCCCATCCTTCCCCTCCCTCCCCATACACCCCCCTCTCCCTCAAATCACAGTGTTTACGCTCAAGGAGTGAGATTCCGGTTGGGAAGTGCTTTGACAAAGCTGTTATCATCACGCCAAAATGGGCTTCTCAACACAGTTCAACACGAACAGTTCAGGCAGAGAAGCACAATGGGCAACTGGTGACTTCGGCTTTTCCAGCCGGTCTCTTTCTTCTCCCTCCCCTTTCCATGCAGATGCCCGTCTCCAGCTCAGAG
>NW_015289510.1:0-310 GCF_001447785.1 Gekko japonicus | reverse complement strand
TCAGACCAGCAATAATAAAAGCATACGGTTATTCATATGAGGAAGGGCAAAAGTGAGGGGACACACCACCACCCAATTTACAGCACAGTCAATGCATTGCGCAAACGACTTTGTTTCATCTGTCCCGAATCTGCTGTCTGGCAGGTTCTTTAGGTGCCCCTTTACTCTTCAGCTGTGGGAAAGAGGGGAAATGTTGCCGCTCAGTTTTTTCAGCAACATCTATACACCTCTATCGATACTTCTGCACAAGATCTCCATGATATGTCAAGAGACTGGTTTCTGTATGCATATTCCCAACTGAATGGAGAGC
>NW_015289509.1:0-310 GCF_001447785.1 Gekko japonicus | reverse complement strand
CTCCTTCACCTGCCTTCTCTCCACTCTTCTGCCCCACCTTGACCCCATGTCCTTCTCTGCTCTCCATATGTTTGCACTGGCAGCCCCAGAAGCAGGAGAAGAAGCTGTGGTGACCTCCAGTGCTTGGCTCTCCCTCTCATCTGACTCCTTGCCCCGGAAGAGGACCTGGGTAAGCAGGCGGGCGGGGAAAGAGAGCAACAGGTGCCCGGGTATACAGCGGCTGAGTGAGCTGGGAGCGTTGCAGCACCTTCGGGCGCACATTCCAGTGCCTGAAAGGTGCACCCACTGCTGCTGGGGTTGTTGTTCAGTC
>NW_015289508.1:0-310 GCF_001447785.1 Gekko japonicus | reverse complement strand
TCTTTCAGATCACGTTTGCCGCAGAACGAGATGCAAAAAGGCCAAACGGATCGTGCCCGCTGCCATGCTCATGCAAACAGGCAGGCCATCTACATGTGGCTAAACATGTAATTTGGCTAAGGCCTTCATCTATACTTAGGATGTGGCTTTTGTACAGGAGTCGCTCTGTATCGCTTCCATGTTTTAATGACAGGCATCTGCTTTGACGGTTGCTGGGAAGCGTGTCCTAAAGAATTCTGTTGCCTACTGTTTTACTTACTCACTTGCCTTCCGAATAGTGATGCAGAATATATCTCCCTTATAAATAAAA
>NW_015289507.1:0-310 GCF_001447785.1 Gekko japonicus | reverse complement strand
TGAGATTGGGCTGCCTGGGCTATCCAGGTGGGGGCGATAAATTTGTTTTCGGAGTCCAGATCTCGCCCTTCCCACTTCATGCTCTAAACCGTAACGTTTCTAATTTAGCCAGTCATGGCCACTACCTGTAGTTTGGCCAGTATTTGTAAAAATCGCAAGCGTTCTCATAGGGGAGTACCATAATTGGTCTTCGGGGCAGCATTAGAAAAGAAACAGCATACACAGTGCTCGTATGCACTGTGCAGAGCTGTAATAAAATGCAGTATTTATTTAGGGCTTTCAAAAGTTATGTAAAGTAATTTGTCATACG
>NW_015289506.1:0-310 GCF_001447785.1 Gekko japonicus | reverse complement strand
TTTTTATCAGGCCAGCTTCTTTTTTCTTCTTTAATGGCAAGCAGTGTTCTTTTAGTAAATTTACTAAGTCATATTTTTGTATATTAGTGTGCCCCCTGAGTAGCTTAAAAATCTCTACTCCATCTATGAGTAGTTGGATGATGCTACTTAATGAGTTGCATGAATCACCCAAATCACAAGATGGGGAAGCAATCTGGAAATCCTCCCCCATCCTAATATCTCCCCTTCTAAGATTCTGTAAATCCTCATGGATTTGAGCAAGCTAATTTCTTCACTACCCTTTCCTTCATGAACGCACCCATTGGGGTGA
>NW_015289505.1:0-310 GCF_001447785.1 Gekko japonicus | reverse complement strand
CTATGTACTTATATCTCATAAATGATTTAGAGATTGTTGAAGGTTGTAGTATGTTTTTTCTTTGTGTTGTAAACTGATAATAAAATAATTTTTAAAGTAGTAATCTGACTCGTTGCTTCCAAAGAGTTTTTAAGCTCCTTCTTCAAAACAGTGGCCCTGGGCTCTACATTTTCTTTCCCACTTTTCAGCCCTTTAGAAAGCTAGTTTCACTTTCCCAACTGAGTCACATAGTGTGGCCACCGTGGCCACACTATGGTTGACAATTCTGTTCCTTTAATCAGGGCCAGTGTTTCAGACTGCCTGAGTCCAC
>NW_015289504.1:0-310 GCF_001447785.1 Gekko japonicus | reverse complement strand
GTCCCACCGGGAGGCTGGCATCCCTAGCTGGATCAAACAATCATCAGTTTTGAGCTCACATTATGCACCTCTTATTGGGTTGTCACAATTTAGACTACATGTGGCACAACAAGTATTTGTCTCCTTTCCAACATCAGAAGCATCTAGAATAGCAGGTTTCTAGCCAGCCTCATCACTGCCATGCCACTTTTCTAAGTGGATCGTGTTTTTTAAAAAATGGAGGAGCGTTCATCAGTCTTTAGGCATTCCTTAAAATCATTTTGGTCCCTTTTTAAAAACAAATAAATGTGCTCAAAATGGCTAACAAAAT
>NW_015289503.1:0-310 GCF_001447785.1 Gekko japonicus | reverse complement strand
CTGATTGCTGCAGGAGTCTGACAACTATGCCACATGAAGAGACAGGGTGTGTTGTCCCTATGCAATTCTCAGCAAGACCACATGCAGATACTGGGCCTTAATGACTATATATTTGTGAGAGCCATAAGATCAACCAAAACAACACAAAACCATCCGCAAGCTTTCCCCTCTTTTCCATCACTTTTCATCACCTTTTCCATCATGGCTCCTGCTAGGGTTGCCAGGTCCCCTGGGGGAGTTGGGGATTTTCCCAACAAAAGGGCCCCCAGCCCCCTGGTCCAGATCCAGCCAGCAGGGGGAACCTCACCCC
>NW_015289502.1:0-310 GCF_001447785.1 Gekko japonicus | reverse complement strand
CATTATCAATGTCAAAATCTCAAGAGGTTTTAAAATGGACTTCTTACATTCCATCTGAACTAGATGACCACTGCACTCCACTTCCACTCATGTATAGTAGCTGTCGTGATCTGGAGAGTCCGGGCTAGCCTGACTTAATCAGACCTTGGCTGGTACTTGGACAGGAGACCACCAAAGAAGTTCAGTGCTGCTCCGCTGAGGTAGGCCAATGGCGAGCCACCTCTGTCTGCAAGCCCGTCGCTATGGTGGGGCAGTTCGGGGCTCCGCCTCCTCAAATGTGAGGCACACCCCACAACGGATGCCGCCCCTC
>NW_015289501.1:0-310 GCF_001447785.1 Gekko japonicus | reverse complement strand
AGTCCAGCTCATATGCCTTCATAGGGGTCTGCATTTCATGGCTGAATACAAGTAACAATTGGAGTATGATAACTTACCATACTATGTGTATAATCATGTAGGAAAGGCAGACATATTTATGTTCCACCAAACAAAAGGAATTCTATCCCTTTGTTATCACATCTCAAATAAACACACTTAATTAGCTGCCTATGGACTAATTTGTGTATTTACATACTGTGATGATTTGTTTTATTTTAGTTGTGTGGGCCCTTTCTGTGGTGGTTTTTGTTCCTGTTTTTAAGGAATTCATGCAACTCCTTCCCTCAGG
>NW_015289500.1:0-310 GCF_001447785.1 Gekko japonicus | reverse complement strand
GGGATCCAGAGGTCAGAAATATGGTTTTAAATCTAAGAAACCATAACAGCCATGGACTCCATATCTAAAATGCAGGGGCCCCTCTCTGCCCCAGAGGGCCACTGGCAGCAAGGATCAAGCAGAGTCAAAACCCAGATACTCTGCCAGTGCCTCAGGGGCCACTTGGCTTGGATCCTTCATTGTCAATGAACACTGTTGGCTTATCAATTGTCTTTCCCTGCACTGCCACCATTTTCCATCAGGAAGGAATGAGTGAGGAATGGGTGTAGGCACTGCTGACTTGAGTGGCCTCTGCAGCACTGACTTGTAG
>NW_015289499.1:0-310 GCF_001447785.1 Gekko japonicus | reverse complement strand
TTTATTACATTTTTGTTTATCTTCCCCTCATACTAGAATCTCTGTCATCTCCTGCGATCCACTGAACTTCCCCACTGATTTAAATCCCCACAAAGAGAATCTCACCTGTTTTATTATGCTAGGCCTCTACCTGCTCAATCCCTCCCTCTGTTCCCCTTCCGATCTGCAATTTTCTGTAAAAATGAAGGTGTTTCTTTCTTCCAATTGTATCTGAAGAAGTGAGCTCTGTCTTTAAAAACTCATACTGGAATAAATGCTGTTAGTCTTGAAGGTGCCACAATAGACTAAGACTGATAGCCCACTGAAAGTA
>NW_015289498.1:0-310 GCF_001447785.1 Gekko japonicus | reverse complement strand
ACAGCTTAGAGGGAACATTGGTTGAGAGGACAGTTTAGGGAGAGCAAAAGAGTTCTTGGCAGGTCTGTGGGCGCACCCCTTTCTTTTGAGTGTCCCCTCCCCTGCCGCCGACATCCACCTCCCACCAAGACTTTTGAACTAGGCGAACCCGGGAGATTGGCATCTTGTGGGATCCCCAATCGGCACCCTCTTTCTTTCCCCCTCCTTGGCATTTCAGGACTTTTGTTCCACAAGGGGCAACTGCCTTTTTGAGATAGACAGATATGTGTCATGCCATCCATCTCGCCCGATCGCTACTGCTGCTGCTGCT
>NW_015289497.1:0-310 GCF_001447785.1 Gekko japonicus | reverse complement strand
AGATTAGAGTCCGCCACTCTTAAACCACTACACCAGTGATGATGCATCGTTTTAACGGTGATTCTGTGATGTCCTTGAAATACAATTTGTACACACATACACTGGCACAGGATGCATATACTCCCTTTTGTTTCCATTTCCATTTTTCCCATGGCTTGCCCAAATTATAACACTTTTAAAACACAACATAGTGAAACCAGAGTATACAGTTAAATATGTCAATCTTCACAGCTCATTGATTGCAGTTGCCTGACTTCTGCTTTATTCCCTGTCATTAAGAGCCAGCCCCCACACAAAAAGGTCTGTGTTG
>NW_015289496.1:0-310 GCF_001447785.1 Gekko japonicus | reverse complement strand
AAGTCAATAAATAAATATCCTTGTTTCTTTCCCTTTCACTGTTCCTTTTGTTTCCCGATTTTCATTGCAAGCCATTCATGGAAGGAACCTTTTTATCCTTTGCAATTTTATTCGCTGTGACGATTCTGACGGATAAAAAGGCCGGTTTGTCAGTCGGTTGCGACAGTAGCCTCTCCCTGTTCTCCATAGGTCCCCCTGCACTGACATGCTCAGGGTGACCCAGAGAGCATGGAGGTTCTGTGCAGCACATCCCTGCCCTTTCCAAGAGAGTTTCTTTGGCAGCAGTGCCATTTAGGGTTGCCAGCTGCAG
>NW_015289495.1:0-310 GCF_001447785.1 Gekko japonicus | reverse complement strand
TTTTCTCCAGAGGAACTGATCTCTGGTGATGAGTCATGATTCCAGGAGATCCCCAGGTACTGCTTGGAGGCTGGCAACCCTACGAGTGGAAAGATTTCGTAGTCTGATCAGTGTTTCAGTTCAGCACTTCACCTGGGCCTAGATATCAGGGCTGGGTTACAAAGACACAGCAAACGCTGTATACCTGGGGGATACCAGCAAACACTTCGGAAAGGCACTGGTGTGGATAATTTGATCATTTACGGGCTGCTCTCAGCTAGAACAGACCACTTCACCCGCATGGTGTGGAGCTTTGATGAATATGTAGCCG
>NW_015289494.1:0-310 GCF_001447785.1 Gekko japonicus | reverse complement strand
GGGAAGCAGCTGTTGTTTGAATTAATGATTGCAGAATCCACAATTGGTTCCTGCAGCTGCATCAGTTACGAAGAACACTGTCTGAATGGGGAACAGGCCTCCTCTTGCAAGCTTGGGCTAGGCCAGGCCAAAGGGACAAGAACATCTCATATCAGTGAATGCAGCGCTCAGTCTCAAGTAGCCGCGGGGAGTGCTTTCCACATCACCAGCTGCCTTTAAACAAATCGGAGGAACAAGCCCTTTGCGGTTTCGGGTGTCTTTCGCTTTTAGACACCCGAAACCACAAAGGGGCTTGTTCCTCAGTTGAAAG
>NW_015289493.1:0-310 GCF_001447785.1 Gekko japonicus | reverse complement strand
TCTTTGGCTCCAGGATCTTTACCTTCCTTGGATCCCCATTTTCCTACTTGAATTCTGTTCTGGATTTCTTCCTTCACCGAGTGAATCTTCAGCCCTTCCTCCTCCTGCCTCAGACCTCCGTGGAATAAACTCTTATTTAACATTCTCTCTTGTTGTCTCATTTTTCCTTAACTGGAATGCTGTATCAGATCAGGACCCAGCTTCACTAGATTGATTGGTCCCAAATAATTGCCTCTGTTACATGAACAGGCATGAAAATGTATACAGCTGCCTTACATTTCATCAGACCATCAGTCCATCAGGGTCAGTA
>NW_015289492.1:0-310 GCF_001447785.1 Gekko japonicus | reverse complement strand
TGGGGAAAGGTGACACCTTTAGAAGAATGGATCTGCAGGATCCAAGCCCATAAGCTTTTATTTCTGTACCATTTTCTATTTCCTTGGGCTGAATTTCTACAATAAAACATACATATTTTTCAACAGAATCTACGCATTAATAAATCATCATTATTCATATAAATGGGGTCCCGGTACATAAAAGTCCCGTATAAATTATATATCAATTGCATTAAAATGTGTAAAAAATGCTAAAAGAAATAAAGAGATCAGTGATTTATAGGCATGGATATTGGGAAAAAAGAAACTGCCCTTGGTAAACAGGAAACAA
>NW_015289491.1:0-310 GCF_001447785.1 Gekko japonicus | reverse complement strand
TATGGCTTAATTCCATGATTTTTATCTTCACGATGGAAACACCAGGATTTCTCATCTGTGTCCCTCTAATCACATTTACTTCACACACGGCCACTCCCCTTGCACATTCATATGCAAATATCGCATGACCCTTATGTCTACTAGCCCATCTGAATCTCAGAATAGCTTCATATGTTTCAACTTGCTAACTTACAAACTTCAACAATTTCAGCTGCTTCAACAAATGTTCTGCTTGGTAACTTACAAACGTTCGCATCAGATAGCCTGTCTGTAATATAAAATCTGCCTGTGTCTTAGAAGCATGCATTCA
>NW_015289490.1:0-310 GCF_001447785.1 Gekko japonicus | reverse complement strand
CCCCCCCCCTGCCTGGGTTGCTTGGCCCCAAGGAATGGGTTGCCAAGGTCCTGGCGTATAGTGCCAGGGGAGCCCAGGTGTGAAGAAACCGGGCTGTGTAGGCCCCATCCCCGTCAGCCCCAGCTGTGAAGCATTCATCGCAGGAGCAGCCATCAGGGACCCTATTGGATGCTGAGGCTGTATGGACTGGGGAAACAGTGAGCACGCTTGCAGGGGTGCCGCTTGGAAGGTGGGTGCCATCGCCCATGGGGTCCCCATGCCCCCCCAGGCGTAAGGCCCCTGTAGTGGCCGCCCCAACAAGCCATCCTGC
>NW_015289489.1:0-310 GCF_001447785.1 Gekko japonicus | reverse complement strand
AGGGAGCTGGAAATAAATTTTGCCCATAAACGCCGTCACTTCTGACATTGTGGGTAGAAATGCCTTTTTATAGCAATGCTTCTGGCCAAATCAATTCTTTAAACAATCCTCCCCTTCCCTCCATCGCAGACGAACAACCGAGCACCGGGCTCAGCAACAATTCGCCTTTTCCAGCCCAAGATCTCCATTTTGGTTTGCATTGGCCAAAGCTCAGCCAAAGAAAAACAATGGCTTTTCTCACCCACCAGACTTGGGAATTGTCAAGAAGCGGTCTCAGGCTGGGAGTTGAAGAAGAAGAAGAAGAAGAAGA
>NW_015289488.1:0-310 GCF_001447785.1 Gekko japonicus | reverse complement strand
GGGCACTGGTAGCCTACCAGTGGTAGGGGCGGGAGTGGGTGGTGGGGAGACATGGCCAGCAGACTGGAAGGCAAGGGAGGGCCTGGGGAACTCTGGCACGCCTCCTGCGATGTGCCCGACAGGCCCGCCAGCAAGGGAGGAAGCCAGTGAGGGCGGGGTCGCGTCCCCCAAGTTGAAGGGAGGCAGGGCCAGCAACTGGGGGTGGGCTGGGAGCGAAGAGAAGCATAAGAGGAAGCAAGAGGGGGCTGATGAGGAGGTGGGGACCGCAGGAGGGGAATAAAGAGAGAGGGCATGTGAGCGAGCAAGATGG
>NW_015289487.1:0-310 GCF_001447785.1 Gekko japonicus | reverse complement strand
ACAAAAACAGCTGTGATATTGAGATTTGGGATCTGGGTTAGACTCAAAAACAGAACTGAACTGCTAGGTGGTAGGCCGTATCTACAAAGCCAATAGTAACTCCATGGAAGGTCTGAGGACCAAAAGATGATGTAAATGGAATGCTGAAGCTTCTTCTATTGAAACACCAAGGTCTGAAAAAGAAAGGAGTGACTATGAGTCCGGGGGACACAAAACACCAACTGAACATCCAATGCAAATTCCTCATGAAAGACAAGAACTTTGTAACATGTGAACTTTGTAACATTGGTGCTTGGGGGGGGTCAACAGT
>NW_015289486.1:0-310 GCF_001447785.1 Gekko japonicus | reverse complement strand
ACAAAACAGAGCAGAAAGAATGGCATGGGACCATGAAAAGAGAAGCATGGTTGATGTTATGGGTCAGCATTAACAAAAAGAGAGCACAAAGGTCTTTTTGTCAATGCATACAGTGAGAACAGATGCAGTCTACGCTCCAGTCAATAACTCCTGTTCATTGCTAACACACTGAGAGATGGGCTGTCACCCTGAAACATCAAACAAGGTTGTTACAATCGCCTGGTGTTCAGCTGAGTTCCTACCTTACTTCACACTTAAAACCAGGAGATGCCTTTGACCAAATTGAGCAGGCCTATCATCAGAATCCTGA
>NW_015289485.1:0-310 GCF_001447785.1 Gekko japonicus | reverse complement strand
TCCTACCATTCCACTGAGCAAAGTTTATTCATTTATTAAAAGGTTTATGCCCCACCATTCATTTTGGCTCAAGCCTGAGTTCTTCTTCCAGTCTAAAGAGTCTCCTTTCAACTTAAGTGGCTCTTCCATTGAGCAGGAGGAAGGCTACTTAGAGGATGATTGGATTCACCACGAAAGCATGGACTGTCTTGGAATTCCTGGTATTATTAGATCAAATCTTCCTTTCTTCCTTCATTTATTTTGCATCTTTTGATCCCAGCTTCCTTTCAAAGAGCTTATAGTGACACAAATTATTCTCCCTCCTCCATTT
>NW_015289484.1:0-310 GCF_001447785.1 Gekko japonicus | reverse complement strand
GCCAACATGATTCCTGGTTGCATACGCACAGGGTTGGAGGAGGCCCACGCATGGATGTACGAGATTATATCTGCAAGGTGTTGAGCAAAATAGTCACAGTGGCAGCCCTTCTCCTCCTCCTGCAGACCAGATCCCACAACCACCTGGAACAACTCCACTGGCCTACACTATGTAGATGCACAGGTTCCCTGGAGAGATGGCATAGAAATTTACAAATAAAGTAAATTAATATTTACACAGTAGGGTGAAGCAGCTAATGGAGGATCAAACTGTCCTATTGAAACACTCACTAAGAGAGTTTACAGCACTA
>NW_015289483.1:0-310 GCF_001447785.1 Gekko japonicus | reverse complement strand
AGGTCTCATCTATGTCAGATCCGGCCCACGTAATAAATGAGTTTGACACCCCTGGTTCAGGGTATCTGCAGGACCACCTCTTCCCCACACTGCTCAACTAAGATCTTCCTGACAAAACTCTCCTGTCTGTGCCCCCGCCTTCAGAGGCAAGGCAGGTGGCAAACCAGAGACGGGGTATTTTCCGTGATGGCACCCCATCTGTGACATGCCCTCCCCCATGAGGCTCACCTGACATATAGGCTACTGTCTTTCAGGCACCAGGATAAAACCATTCTTTTTACCCAGGCTTCTAATTATAAGGTTACTCTTA
>NW_015289482.1:0-310 GCF_001447785.1 Gekko japonicus | reverse complement strand
TTAGTGTGTGTGACCACAGCCTAAGTGTTTGCTCTCCCTAGGAAACTGTAGCTGTATGGGACAGAAGAAACATAGTGTGCGGATGTTTTCGGCACCTCCAGGATTCTTTTGGGGAACCCATAAAAGAAAGACTGGTACATCCCCTCAAACCTTTCACAGATATAAGTGGGGACATGTTCAAACACTGGAATGTTTCAGCCAAGGATCACCACCCAACCCTATCCCATTAAATAATGCTGAGGGCTCTACTTCACACGCTATAAGGTGCATTCATTTATTCTCTTGGTCTCTGCTGATTTAAGCACCATGA
>NW_015289481.1:0-310 GCF_001447785.1 Gekko japonicus | reverse complement strand
GATCGTGAGCCAAAAAGATAGCTGGGTAGCAATGTATTTGCTTTTCGCCCTGTTTAGCTTGAACTCTGGCGATGCTTAATCAAGACTTTTTAAATGGCCGCATTGATTGAAATGACAAGTCAGGCCATCTAGTGCACGGGAATTGAGGCAAGCCTGTCCCAAGTGCTTACACAGGGCATGATGGCTGCAGTAAAAATGGATTAATGTTACAAATTGAAACAGAATACTTCCTGGATCTCAAACAAGTTGCGTTATTGGTGTCTTGTGGCCTGGACGTTTTGTTTTCACTGAATTTCATAGGGTTCCCCCC
>NW_015289480.1:0-310 GCF_001447785.1 Gekko japonicus | reverse complement strand
GATCTGCAGGTGTTTAAAATCAAGGAAAGATTCCTTAACAAGCATGACTTGGGAGGTAGTGAAGCGCCCAGAGAGTTGAACTCAATTCACAGAATACTACTTTAGACCTTTTAATCCACTGAGTAAACAGAGATGGCAGCACATACCTTGCTATCGAGCCGCTGGAGGTAGGAACAAATGTATTCAATACTTGCTCCAAATGGGTGAACGTGAAGGAAGGCTGAGATGATCCCTATAGAAATAACATTGCTCTAGTTACTCCCGTTGTTCTATTCACTCTTAGGGGAAAAACGGAAATTTTCGGAAAAAT
>NW_015289479.1:0-310 GCF_001447785.1 Gekko japonicus | reverse complement strand
TTCTATTTAAAAAAAAATGAGAACCAGATAGCACAGAACCAAGTTCCACATATAAGGGGAACCCTAAAAACACTGTGTGCACGCACAGTCATGATACGAAAGAGTACTTTTCCTTGAACACCAGCCTGAAACTCCTCATTGTAAGTCTCCAGAATGCCCTGCTGGTTGCTGAGGAAGCAAAAAGTCACCAGGATGCACTTACATCAGCAACTCTGACAAACAAGAAAACCAGTCTCATGACCAATAAGAAGAGCTCTGACTGGCATTTTGTTTATGTTTGCTGGAAGGTGCCAAAGAATGAGGGAGGGGA
>NW_015289478.1:0-310 GCF_001447785.1 Gekko japonicus | reverse complement strand
CATTTAGTGCTTAAACATTGTTATACTGTAACATTGCTGTGTGCAGCGTTAAGTTAAATTTAGTCAAAGTATGAGGATGTGGCAAACTGGGTAACAAACCAAGATGTCTAGAGATAGCTGATAAAGCAAAGCTGTGGTCTGGGAAAAAGAAACTGTTTTGCAAGGTGTATATAAAATCATAAGTATTCCAGATAGAGGCAAAAAGGCATACATGCTTGGCAAAAGTACTTATTTAGAAATAAAGGAATTGAAGCATAACCTCTGTAATTTAAAGACATCTGCACATGTCTAAATGTAGTTTTTCAAACTC
>NW_015289477.1:0-310 GCF_001447785.1 Gekko japonicus | reverse complement strand
GGGGGGATGGCATTTCAGATCAAGGAAACAGCACCAGGGTGAAAGAATAAAACTTTTGACCGCACCACAGCCCAGATCCATATCAGGGCTTGTGCATCTGCTTTTTGCAACTAAAATACATCTCTGAAGACCCAGTCAGAGATCCCAAGATCTGCATGTGGTCTGCACCTGGCACCTTCAGTTCCCTATTCTAGCCACAGAAGGCAGTGAGGGGCACAGAGAGTAAAGTTACAAGACTGGCAGTTACAGAAGGGGAGCAAGCTTTTGACACGCTGATCTCAGCTGAATCATTCATGTGCCATGAGGTAAG
>NW_015289476.1:0-310 GCF_001447785.1 Gekko japonicus | reverse complement strand
AATGAAAGGAAAGAAGGCTGGGATTCACGGTTCCATCAGCATACTCGGGCAGGGCTGTCATGAGTCATTTGATATTGCCCTGCTGAAATAATTCACCACCTGGATCTACCAGTCCAGATATCACAGTGTCTCACAATGTGTGGTTTTGACAGCAATCGGCAGTCATTCACACTTAGGGTTGCCAGATCCGGGTTGGGATACTCCTGGATATTTGGGAATAGAGCTCGGGGAGAACGCGTGTGGGGGAGGGAGAGGGCCTCCGCGGGGTCTAATGCCGCAGGGCTCACTCTCCAAAGCAGCCATTTTCTCC
>NW_015289475.1:0-310 GCF_001447785.1 Gekko japonicus | reverse complement strand
TTGAATAAATTAACCTACCCTGAAAGTATCGGTTTTTGTTCCATTATGACCATAGTCTACAATCAGTGCAGCTCCCCCATTCTTTTCTATATTTTGGGCCAGCTTCTGGATAACGATGCCAGCATCAGGACACACTTCCACGTGGTCCCTGGATTCCTTCTCCTAAATAAGAACAGAGATTATTAGTTAATACAGATGCTTCAAACTACAGGGGATAGCAAATGTACTCAGAGTGATCCAGGAACAATTTTAATGTGTCTACGCTACCCTCAAGAAATGCTGAGAATTGTACGTTTGAGGGTGTTGAGAA
>NW_015289474.1:0-310 GCF_001447785.1 Gekko japonicus | reverse complement strand
AAAAGGCATTAATCTCTGAAGTTCAACTCAACCCTCATATGGATTGCCAACTGACCACAAGAAAAAGTCCCAAAGCTGCTTTTCCACTCTTTGAGCATAGTACCAGAATTTGGGTGGTGGTGGTGGTGAACACACATAAATGAGGGCTTGCTGACCACATTTTTGCGGTAAAACTGGCATTTTTGTGAGTGAAAAAGCCAGTAGCAGGGATTTCACTTGTAGCCTTGTGACCTACATGCATGCACTAATGCACTCCAGTGACAGTCTTGCTTCTAGCATGAGATTTCACAGTTGTGAGATTCCAGTGTCC
>NW_015289473.1:0-310 GCF_001447785.1 Gekko japonicus | reverse complement strand
AATAAGGATCAAGCAGGTTTTATTCCAGGCCGTACTTTATTAGATAATATTAGGAAATCCTTAAATATAATTCATTATTGTAGATTAAAAAAAATTAATGCTGCAATTTTGGCACTTGACGCCGAAAAGGCTTTTGATAAATTAGAGATAAATTATTTGCAAGAACTTTTAACTCAAATGGGATTTGGCCCTAATTTTATTCGTTCCATAGATACTCTATATATGGCTCCAAAAGCGAGAATTAACATAAATGGCCATAGGTCAGAAGAAATACAAATAAACAGAGGAACAAGGCAAGGCTGCCCACTTT
>NW_015289472.1:0-310 GCF_001447785.1 Gekko japonicus | reverse complement strand
TCCCCTCCCCTCAGAAATGTCCCTCCACCCCAGCAATGATGGCAAACTGAGTAGAGCGAAGGGAAGCAAGGTTTGACAATTAGGGTCCGGCAGTACAGCGTGGGCTCCTTCCTTGCAGGGATTATTCTCTTCCTCTGGGGCTGATCAACTCCCCCTTCTCCCCACAGTCATCCACCTCGTGCAGGTCGACGAGTCCAAATACCCGTTCCACTCGCAGCCTCCGGCTTACATCCGGGCCCAGCTGTATAAGTACTGGTTCACAGGAAATGCGGAGGACGGGTGAGTAAGATGGCGGGCGAAGGGAGGGGGG
>NW_015289471.1:0-310 GCF_001447785.1 Gekko japonicus | reverse complement strand
TTTTCAAGGCAAGAGAGAAGTAGAGGTGCTAGATAGTTTTAAAGAGTGATAGAGAATAAGTCCATCAGTATCTATTAACTGCAAGGGTTAAATTGAACCTCCTTGCTTGGAGACAGAACTCCTCTATATTACATCTTTATCCTGCACTTTCTTTAAAAAGTGCAGAGCAGAATATATGTTCTTCTACCCAATTACTTTGGGAAGGGGAGATGCTTTGGCTTCTACTCTCCTCCTCCTAGTACTTCCAGGGGCATCATTATTGCACCAAAACTTTCAATGACAGATCATAGAATCATAGAATGTTAAAGTT
>NW_015289470.1:0-310 GCF_001447785.1 Gekko japonicus | reverse complement strand
GCACCTCTTTTTCTACGAATGACCCCTGAGCTCGAGGAAAATGAAAATGGTGAGACAATAAAGCATCTCAGGTTCAACTTGTTCGAGGGAGACATATAACCAGGCCCAGGGTTTTTGGGGTTACAAACAGCAACAATGAGAATTTTGAAGCAATACCTAGATAATGGCTTAGGCATCTCCAAGACAGCCATCTTAGAAAAACTGCACTGTGCATAGTGTGAATGTGTCTGTGTATGTTTTAAGTGCCACCAGGTCATTTCCAAATTATGGTGATGCTATGGATTAATGACCTCCAAGACATCCTATCCTT
>NW_015289469.1:0-310 GCF_001447785.1 Gekko japonicus | reverse complement strand
TGCTTGGTCCTTTTAACTGGAGTTGCCGGAGATCAAACTGGAGACCTTCAGCCTGCCAAGGAGATGCTCTGTCACTGATCCACGGCCTGTCCCTGGGAAATCCGATCACAGATTTCCCTACGCTGCATTTAGCTTGGCCTCCATATTTATGGTAACAGACTCATCACAGATTTGGGGGGAGGGCTGTTTTATCTACAATCCTCATTAGAACGAAGCATTTGGATTGTTCGCTCTTAGCAAAGGGTCACTGGTCAGATCAGTAAGCGATCCAGCAACTGGCAGAGAGAAACGTGGACGTTTATCTACGGAA
>NW_015289468.1:0-310 GCF_001447785.1 Gekko japonicus | reverse complement strand
ATGCAAACGGTGAAATGCCTGATCAGTCCCCCTGACGTTTTCATTAACCATCAATCAATCAGTAAATAATAAAAAGCAGTGGAAGGCCCAAATATAGGCCAGGGCTGTGTTGCTGGGACAAAGCAGTTCATATGTCTCCCCTGTGCAGTTTCTCTGAAACAGATCATTCCTCCCCACACACCAGGATGTGGGGGGAAAGAGCGTGGTCATACAGGCACATGCAGCTAGCAGTTCTCTCCCCACATCTGATTTTAGCTATCATGGAAAATGGCAGGAAATGTAATCCATTCTCTTTAAGAGAGAATTTCTA
>NW_015289467.1:0-310 GCF_001447785.1 Gekko japonicus | reverse complement strand
GTGATGGAGGGGCAGTGATTCTCTGCAAAGGAAGCCTACCTTACTTTATGAAAGGAGACAATGGACCACAACAAAGGAGAGTGGCAAATGCAGAGTTTCAGTGGAAAGCTTTTTAAAAAGTTAGTCAATCACTGTAAGAATACACAAAGAAACCAGATGCAGCCAGGAGTTTTTTAAGCATCAGTAGCTGACACTCTCCTGACGGGATTCTGATTTCTTTTTGAAAGGTAACAATGTGTGGTTGGCCTTGAAGAAATATCAGATTCCCAAAATCACATCTGATACACTGGAATAGGCCTTCAGAATGTGA
>NW_015289466.1:0-310 GCF_001447785.1 Gekko japonicus | reverse complement strand
TTTGCTAGTCAATTACTTTTACACGACTTCCCACCAAAGCAAATGTTGCATGAAAACTTAATTCCTGAATCCTGTTTAGGGTAATATCAACAGCCGAAAGTTTCTTGTGAACTTTTGAAATGGAGTGTAAGGGCTAACTGATGCACATTTCAGTTGAAAAATCCGAACTTCAGGCATCAGAAAGGGCTATGACCACCCAAGAAGGCAAGGTCTGTTCAGGGTTCTACAGTAACTGAAAAGGGCAGGCTCACTGTTGTAATTAAAGTGGTGAGTGTGGTGTAGTGATCATGTTAGGAACCGAGAGACTGAG
>NW_015289465.1:0-310 GCF_001447785.1 Gekko japonicus | reverse complement strand
CACCACTGACCTCCTGAGCTTTTTTTCATTCATTTCATTTCATTCATTTTGTACGTGCATGCGAGGAAGCAGCTAAGTCTGGTCCCAACTCTTCAGCCAGGAGACACTGGTCACCAGGAACACCTTCCTGTGTTGTCTTCCGTGTCTTTGCCTCCTTCATGACTGGGGATCTGGACTGGCGAGTACAGGAAGAAATCACGACCCCGGGCCCTCATTGGCCATGCACGGCAGTCAGGAATCCAGGCACTGTAGCTCCTTCCTCTACAGGCCTCCAGGCTGGCTGCTCCTGGACAAGCAGCCACTTCACTCC
>NW_015289464.1:0-310 GCF_001447785.1 Gekko japonicus | reverse complement strand
CCCCCCCCCGAAACACGCCTCATTTTAATGTGCTAGTCCATGTTGCCCCAAATGAGCATATACACAATTAAATTATAGGTCTGTCTACACAGGAGTTGTGCCAGTTTATGTCTGTGCCAATCCCAAAAGCATTTCTGTGAGTATCGATGCATTCAGTTTTCCAGCTTAACTAGCTCAACATTTTGCATAGTGCTATTTGCAAATACAAGGCCCCCCACCCCATATTGATGAAAAAACAGTCAACTCCTACATTGTACTGTAGCAAATGGCTGGAGGTCCAAGTGAAACAGCTGGATGAACTAGTCAGTTG
>NW_015289463.1:0-310 GCF_001447785.1 Gekko japonicus | reverse complement strand
CATGAGTTAAAGATATAACTGCCATCATGGACTTTCCATGGCCTCATGGGCTAGATTCTATAAATCTCTCATAGATTTAGGGTATCTTTTTTGGAGGTGTATTTTTGGAGGCATTGTATGAGTGTATCATGTATTTAGGAACGGGAGCAAACTAGACATTGTATTATGCATTTATTTAATTTATATGCCACCATTCTGCCTCACACAGGCACCAAAGGTGACTCATAATCCCAAAATTATTTGTGAAAAACTACCTCATAAAACATCAATAATTACATTTCAGAGTATAATAATATCTATCCTTCTAGAA
>NW_015289462.1:0-310 GCF_001447785.1 Gekko japonicus | reverse complement strand
CTTGTTGGTAGCAAGGAGCAGAGTTCATCTGAGCTGAGTTTTTAGTTAGGCATCCTGCCCCTTGCCTCCAATTTTTTGTATGAATTAGCACCCTCCCCTTCCTCCTGCACCCCAAAGTCAACCTGTGATTTCTTCCTTGCCTCCCCTATTCACAAGTGTGACTTGCCCTCTTGCTTGAACTAGTGTTTGTGCCTCTAAAAGAATGAATAACCAGATTGAAGCTCTTTGTGGTGGTGGCGGGTGTTATCTGCTCAAAAATCCACTCCCCAGCTAGTTTCTGTAGAAACTTGGAGGACTAGAGTAGGATTGG
>NW_015289461.1:0-310 GCF_001447785.1 Gekko japonicus | reverse complement strand
GGTGCCCCCCGTGTGCCCCCCATTTCTGGTGCCCCCCTTGCGCCCCTGCATCCGCCTGGGTCCGTCCCTCCCTTCCAGCAGCCCCGCTTAGGTGCCTTTTTCAGAGGTCAGCCCCAAGGAGACCCACCCACAAGGTCACCGCCAGAGAGGTCACCGCCAGAGACCCACCCGCAAGGGACGCCCCCTGGTCCCAGTGCCTGCCCGGGCTCATGAGCTTTCCAGCCAGGCTAGCAGCCACCTGCACCGGCTGGCTGAAGCACCTTGCCAGCCACCCAGTGGGCCCCTGAAGCCTGGCCATGCTCACCTTGGC
>NW_015289460.1:0-310 GCF_001447785.1 Gekko japonicus | reverse complement strand
CTGGTTCATAAAGTAGAAATCTCTGCCCTTAAATGTAGAAATGGCAAACCCATATTGGGAAAAGGGATTGAAAATAAAACTGCCAGGATCGTAATGACTTTATATAATTCTGTGGTCTAGAATACCATGTACCTTTCTGGTTGCCCTAACTCAAAAATACATTATAGGGCTGGAAAAACTAGAGTGCCCAGCCGCACGGGGCCTGATATGCGTTTGGGCCTTTTTTAGTGGAGTTGTGAGCGGAAGGTTATAAAGCGCCACCTTTCTTTACTTGCTTAGGGGATTGTAAACATCATCTCTCTAGAGACCC
>NW_015289459.1:0-310 GCF_001447785.1 Gekko japonicus | reverse complement strand
GCCTAGCGACCCTGGACTTCCTTGGTGGTTTTTCGTCCAAGTACTAGCCAGGGCTCACCAGGCTTGGCTTATGAGATTTGGCAAAATCAGGCTAGCTTGGCCCATCCAGATCAGAGCCTCATCCGGAGGTGGCTGGCCATTACCTGTCTCTCCATCATGACCCTGGACTTCTTCGGTGGTTTCCCATCCAAGTTCCTACCAGGGCCAACCCTGCTTATCTTCCAGGATCTGATGAGATTGGGCTGGTCAGTACAGGATAAACAGGGGGAGAATGCTTTGGTATCTCTATTGTGTTTAGGCTTGCCAAGTC
>NW_015289458.1:0-310 GCF_001447785.1 Gekko japonicus | reverse complement strand
GCCCTCATAGCAAATGAGTTCGATGCCCCGATCTAGGTTATGTTATTAAGGGGAGGGGGGTGCAGAAAATCAGGGTGGATTGGGAGACAGCAAGGACTGGCCTCATTGTTTCTCTCTTCCTTTCCGCAGGTATCTGTCCAGGCTACCCTGACATCCGGAAGGAGTTCCCCGGCCAGATCTATAGCCCTTCAGTGCAGGGGGTGCCATACAGGAGCTGCAGCTGGGTGATTCTCGGGGGGCCTGAGGACATCATCTCCATCAAGTGAGAAATTGCGCCCGCGCACACCAATGCGCCCTCTAAGCTGTGGAG
>NW_015289457.1:0-310 GCF_001447785.1 Gekko japonicus | reverse complement strand
CTCATGCAGCTGGCCAGTCAAGCTGGAGGCAAAGAAGGCGCCATCCAGTTGCACCTAACTCACGGCGAACCCATCCGCAGGGCATTCCAAGCAGGAGACTAGCCAAGCTTGTTTCCCACCGTCTCCCTTTCACATGGCAACCCCAGAATTCCTTGTTGGCCTCCCATCCAGGTATTGGCCAAAGCCAACCCTACTTAGCATCCAAATTCTGAGGAGCTTGAGCTAAGCTGGGCTACTCAGGCTGCTAGTCAACTTGTTCAGTTTGCAAGTGCTTGGCTGCTTTGGAAAGCTCTTGTAGGATACATGCCAC
>NW_015289456.1:0-310 GCF_001447785.1 Gekko japonicus | reverse complement strand
TCTTAAAGATTTCAGTGGCATTTTCTTCCATGCAAAACATTTAGGAGGGGGATATAAGTATAAACCAGGGCTAACTGGGAGGGCTGTACAACATCAAGTTTCATTTTATAAAGCAATGCAGTCTTTCCGTATGAGGTGCCTTTAGAAGCACCATTTCCATGCCTATTGATTTTATATGTAAAATGAACACACAGCAAAAAGTGCCAGTCTCACAGGCAACCTCAGGGAGCAAGCCAATTCATCTGGAGCATATGGATTTCAGCAGATGAAGCTTCACCAAAGGGGTGGGGCTCAGTGGCAGAACATCTGC
>NW_015289455.1:0-310 GCF_001447785.1 Gekko japonicus | reverse complement strand
AGCTCTGGACTGAAACCCATTTCTAGAGAGAAACAGGCGGCAGCCAGATGTTAACTTCAAACCAGGTTTTGTTTTCTGGGAGCAACACTTGGGACATCTTTCGGCTTCCACCACTCCCACATGTTCTTCCTGTTCTGCATAATTCAGAGCCTGAGCCCTTCCCACATTCCCAACACCAATGTTTCGTTATGTCTGAAACACAACCTAAAGTAACCCACGGAAACAACAACAATTTAAGAAGTCAGCCTAGAATCTGGTTCAGAGCTTCTCCCCTCAAATAAGCAAAAGGCTTTTCAGAACTTAGGAGTCA
>NW_015289454.1:0-310 GCF_001447785.1 Gekko japonicus | reverse complement strand
TGTGTGAGAGACTTGTGTAAATATTCAAGAGCTGGTCTGGGCAGCTTATGAGTCTTGGTCAGTCCGATGGCAGAGGTACTTAGAATTAGTTGATCACCATCATTCACAACTTGTAAACCGCACCGACAGACACACCCCTCTGTGGATGCTTACCAGAGCTAAACTGGCGGCTTCGGTTTCTGTAGACAGGGAGGCCACGTAGCAACTGGCGGGTGGGCCAGTGGGTTGTGCTTAGATCGGGGATATGTTCCAGCCTTTTCAAGACGATAAAATGACTTTTGTTTGCCAAACAGACAAACAGGAAATCCAC
>NW_015289453.1:0-310 GCF_001447785.1 Gekko japonicus | reverse complement strand
GTATAAATAAACAAATGTATATGCCACATTTCTGAATACAGTAGTCACTTGAATTAGTTTAGTGGGTTAAAAAATATATATATTAAAATCATTACCTCACCAAAAGACACAGAATAAATGTAACAATAGACAACAGTGAGCTACCCAAAGACCCTTCTAGACAGTGCCACCTTCCAATGTTTTTTGAACACTTTCCAAGATGGCGGTGTTTGCAGTTTATTTGCCAGTCCATTCCAAATGGCTGGGGCTGCCACTGAGAAATCCTACATTCAGGCCGAAATAATCCTTATCTATCTCCCTTGGCATTGGG
>NW_015289452.1:0-310 GCF_001447785.1 Gekko japonicus | reverse complement strand
TAGAGAAACCTCAGGAGGGCCAGTTCACATGTTAGGCATTCAGTGTGTTTGTGTGGCATAAACACAGTCTCAATACACACAACACCCACACGCATCCATTGAACATGTAAGGAACAAGAATGGGCTCAAGAATGCTGGCCCGACCCCCTGCCTCTGCACATCTGCAGGGTGTAACTGAGTGGAGGAAGTGGCTCTGTATACACCTTATTCCCATGAGCAGTTGTGCTGCTTTTCCACCATAAGGAGACTGCACAGTCGCTTCCTCTGGATGGTCATCCCTGCAAACAATCAGATGATCATGCAGAGGCAG
>NW_015289451.1:0-310 GCF_001447785.1 Gekko japonicus | reverse complement strand
TAGTGCCATGTACTGTAGACATAATTTCACCCTGCAACGCCAAAGGCACAAATAGTTTAGATCCTCTGTACCAACATCCATTTGCCCACTCCTCCACCTCACCCTCCTTGGACAATTCGAGCCGGTCAGCATCGGAAAGGGGGGAGGCAAATTTCACTTCCCATTCAGCAATAGGGGAAGAGAGGGGTTGGGTCAAACTTGGCTGTGTGTCATCACCACCCCCCCAGGCGTGAACACTGAATCAAGGACACCCTCCTGTTGACTGTCATGCTGTGGAAGGCGGGACAACTCATCCACCAGAGAGTTTGAT
>NW_015289450.1:0-310 GCF_001447785.1 Gekko japonicus | reverse complement strand
CCGGGGCCGTAGTTCTGCTTTTCTTTACAGACAGGGGTTCTATGTCTCCAGTGGCAACTTTACAAGTGGAAATCAGTGGGCGGCCCTTGTTTCCAAGTTGCATTGCCAAACTAGAAGGAAGAGGGGAGGAGAGAGAGTTCCATGTCTCTATGGACCCAGCTGTTCATCTCAGGACTTGGGCTAGGAATGCAAATGCTCGGATAATGATCGGGTGGAGCGGGACAGGAGCAGAGCGGAGCCTTTGATCATCCTGACTCCTCGTTAAAAAGTGACCCGGGATGCATTAATAACGGCAGCCTGACTGGGCCAC
>NW_015289449.1:0-310 GCF_001447785.1 Gekko japonicus | reverse complement strand
GAACCTGAGTGGAACGGCCTGTCCGTGTGTGGTGGCGGGGCGGTCTGCTTCCCCCTGAGACTTCTGGGCAGAAATGTCTTCCAAGACTGGCTCTCCCCCCCACCTTTTCCAAACAGGACACCGTTCGTTTCTCATTTTCTGCAGAATGTTTTATCTATGGATTTTATAGAGTGCTTAGGTTTTGAAGGGAATCGTCCTCGCCTGAACGCCACATCTGAACGGCCAGCTTTTCCTGTCTTCATCCAGTTTGGGTTGCTTTTTACTTTTATTTTAAAATTTAATTTAATTTTAATTTCCATCCCCCTCTCCT
>NW_015289448.1:0-310 GCF_001447785.1 Gekko japonicus | reverse complement strand
CAGACAGACAGACATGGGGATCCAAACCTGGGTCTTCCAGATCATAGTCCAACACTCTTGACTACTAAACCACACTGGCCCTGAACAACCCAATCCACTTTTGAGAATACTATTCCTCATCACTTCCCTGCTCAGTATGTTCTTTGGCAAACAGACGTCAGTATAAATTGGCAACCGGGATCCATGATGCCGGGTATTTGGTTCACCAAGTGGCCTTCCTTCCTCCCACACAGAAAGCTTTTCTGCCCCAACTACAGCAGAACAGAATGCTGGAACATTATTCCTCACACAGATTGCGTTCAACGGACTG
>NW_015289447.1:0-310 GCF_001447785.1 Gekko japonicus | reverse complement strand
ATTCAAAATATTGATTTTGACCTTAAAATCTTAAGCCACCTAGGAACAGGCTTCTCAGGAACCCTGATCTCTCTGCTCACCAGTTCACATCTTCATTGGAGAGCTTTGTCTTCATAGGTTAAGCTATTGTCTACTAGAGACAGGCATCAGAAGAATGTAAGAGCACTGCTGGATCAAACCAGTTGTCCTTCTAGACCAGAAACCTGTTTCACATAAGAGCCAAATGGTTATCGCAGGAGGCAAACAAACAGGGAACAGAAATCAAGGGCTTTTGCTGCTGCTGCCACCTCCTAGCACTGGTATTCAGAGG
>NW_015289446.1:0-310 GCF_001447785.1 Gekko japonicus | reverse complement strand
TTTTTGAAGCTTAGTATATATGTATAATTTAATAGATGGGACAGACCAAATGGTTATTATTCTGATAATGTATACTTTATATTTGTATTAAGATCTGAAACTAATGGGAACGCCATAATGGTGGATGTAGAGTTCTGAACTAAAGAATAAAGTTAGATGGGAATAAACAGCTGATGTTTAAAGCTGAACAGAAGTATAACTAATATGTAATAATAGGTTACTTAGGATAAGGGTGTGCATGAGATGAAAAGAACTACAGAAACTATGTAAGTAAATTGGTCAATTTGATTTAGGATTTACATATCATGGA
>NW_015289445.1:0-310 GCF_001447785.1 Gekko japonicus | reverse complement strand
TTAACAGTGTGCAGTGGCTGAAAAGCTCTGCCAAATTGATACAGGTTCCTGGTTTACTATACCAGTGTAACTATCAGTTGTGAGTATGAAGGGGATGAAGGGGGAACCATGGATACCCCAAGCTCCTAGGAGAAAGGGTGGGATTCAAATGCGGCGGAACATAGAGAGAGGAGAACGTGTGAAGCAAGCAACAGAAGGACTTATCAGCACTGCGTTTTGGACTACCAGATACAGACAGGATATACACTGGCATATCTATGACTACAGGTTTGTATCAGGTTTGTGAAGAAATGCATTTTTCTTTGGAAGT
>NW_015289444.1:0-310 GCF_001447785.1 Gekko japonicus | reverse complement strand
TAACCCTCCAGGCCAGTAATTGTATGTTTTTTGGTGATTTTGTCCAATATTTTTGTTTTAGGAATACCAGGTTCTTTTGAATTTGCGAGATTTCCAGAGTCTCTAGTAACTTTCGTTCTGTGTTCAATTGTTGATATATTCTGATAGAGCCCCCTGCCTTATGTTCTTTTTCTAAGTAATTAATACGATCCAAAATTTCTTTTCTTTCCCGTTCTCGATCTTTACGGAGTTTAGAAGTGACAGCAATTAGCGAACCCCTTATCACCGCCTTCATCGAATCCCACAGCAAGGCCGGAGAAATCTCTGCTGA
>NW_015289443.1:0-310 GCF_001447785.1 Gekko japonicus | reverse complement strand
GCACTTAACCACTACACCAAACGACTACATGTCATGATCCGGTTGTGCTGTACCAGCGCAGACACAAAGCCTGTGTGACTTGCCCTTAAGAATCGCAACTTTAACTGTCTCTCAGGGGGGTTGTAAGCATTAATGGAAGCTAGTCAAAAAAGCAACAAGAATCTTCTGTGAGGCTGCCAAGCATTTCAAATGCATGTTTTAAAAAGTCCATATGTTTACACAGATACATCTGGCCCTTCAGTATTGGAAATGGTTATCTCCTTTTCGCTGCTTTCCAAAATAGGCTTCCTCTCAACCTTTCCAGTCTTCC
>NW_015289442.1:0-310 GCF_001447785.1 Gekko japonicus | reverse complement strand
ATTATTCCCAGAGTCACGAGTGCAAGTTAAAAATGGCGGCTGCCATTACTTTCCACTTTCCTAATGATCTTTTGGGGCCTTGTGTTTCTCACATACTCACACTTCAGGAGTCGTTCGCAGAAAAGGTAGTTGTTCATGGTATCGGCGACTATCTTAGCAACTTCGTCGCATTCGAATTCCACAAACCCGTAGCCTTTGCTGTTTCCGGTCTGTTAAAGACAAAGACGAAGAAACTTAAAGAGATATTTCCATGCCGAGGTGGCCACCTTTTTGGGCTGAAGGATCATAATACAAGAAAGAACGAAGAAGA
>NW_015289441.1:0-311 GCF_001447785.1 Gekko japonicus | reverse complement strand
CTGCCTGGCCGTTCTGCCTGATGAAGATTTCGGTGTAGCTCAAAACCTTGTGGTTTATACAGGCAGGGATGCTCACGTCTATTTCATATTCATATTCACTTCATAATCCCCAGCAACTCCTTTTTGGAAAAGAGCTGATTATTCGCTTCCTCCTCACACCAGCCCCTTTGTTCTTATCTCTTTTACAGAGTCTGAAGTAGGGTAGAGGTTGTGGCTCAACGAACAGCCTCTGCTTAGAATCATAGAACCATAAGAGTTGGAAGGGACCTCCTGTGTCACCTAGACACAATGCAGGAAATTCACAAATACCT
>NW_015289440.1:0-310 GCF_001447785.1 Gekko japonicus | reverse complement strand
CCAGATACTGTCTCCTAAAACATTATCGTTGCCTGAGATTTCGTAGTATTCCCTCAGGTGACGTGACTCCCGTTTAGGGACCGGTTACAGATAATTCTTAAAACAACTCTTATTGAATCAGTGTCCAACGGAGGATGGCTGAAATCCAGCACAAAGGCTGCTTAAATCCAATTGAAGTAAATGAGACTGCAGTAGCCCAAAGACCAAACTGGATGCTGTGTGGCAGACAGAGCTATCGCTCTCGCCCAGCCTTGAGTGAAAAGCCACAGAAGGCCAGAAGCTGAAGGAACACTAGCAGGATGGGGAGACT
>NW_015289439.1:0-310 GCF_001447785.1 Gekko japonicus | reverse complement strand
TCTCACAGGGTGGCTGTCAGGAGCACACGGAGAAAGGGAGAACCATATGTGTCCCCCTTTTCTTCTTGGAGCCAGGGTGGAATAAAAATGTGAAGAAAATAATTGAAAAAGAAGTGTGTCTGGTCTCATTTCAGAACTGTAGTCAATAACCTGTAACTGCTCTTGACAAGGCCTCTCTCTGTGAGACAGAAATACTCCTGCTAAATGTATTGATTACACTTGGCTGGGTGATCTCTTTAGAAATGCCAGTTTTCTTGACTGGAGTCTATTCCAGTAACTGTTTAAAAAAATTAATTTTTCATTTTAATCT
>NW_015289438.1:0-310 GCF_001447785.1 Gekko japonicus | reverse complement strand
CCATTACCATATTGAATTTATATGAAATATTAATAACCCTACCTCTTTTACAAGCTGCTTAATCCCTTAATAATCTGATAAAATTAACAAGGCCATAAAGCAAGATGTACTAGCAGTGAAAAATAGTTACTCAGTGTCTTAAACACTAAAGAATCACCTCTGTTTTCACCTAGCACCTAAAGCTTAATAAATTAGGTACTAGGTGAACAGTCGTGGGAAGAAAGTCCCAGAACCAAGATGCCATTAGATAAAAGGTCCTGCAGCTACAGTGTGTATCTGGCAAGCAGTTCATGGAGAACATTTCAGAACT
>NW_015289437.1:0-310 GCF_001447785.1 Gekko japonicus | reverse complement strand
GGGAGCAAGGAAGCTGCAGGCCTCTCTCACATGCCGTGGTCCGTGCCTTTGTGGCCGCGAGGCTAGGCGACCTTCAGGTTGCCCCCCGAGTGTGTTTGGGGGCCACAGCTCTGCGGAATGCCGTGAGCAAACCTCTTCACAGCGCTGCATGTAAATCAGGGTCTGCGCCGGCTTTCCGTGCCCTCCTGAGCATGTGTGCAGCTGTGCTTTTGTTTCACGAGACTCTCAGCCGGGCTTGTTCGTGTTCCACAACTCCAGGGAAGCGCCGTGAGAGCAGAGGTGAGGAAGCGAGTTTTTAGCCATTTTGCCT
>NW_015289436.1:0-310 GCF_001447785.1 Gekko japonicus | reverse complement strand
TGGCATGACTAGCTCCTAAAATGGTGGCCAAAGGGAATTTAACCAAGATGGTGTTCGAACAGACAGCACGCATCTGAGAAGGGATCCCTGGCAACACAGCACATCTATTACCCACATCACATCCTCAGAAAACAGAAGTCTTCCACCTCATTGGGGCGAGTCATTATCACCTGCTCCAAGTTCTCATTCAAGAACAGAGCTTCCACTGAGGAATGTTTTGTCATGAGTCACCTGGTTGATCATTTTAAACCGAACCCGTAGAGTGCAGTTGGACAGCAATTTCATATCATGGCTTGGATTCGCTGGTAAT
>NW_015289435.1:0-311 GCF_001447785.1 Gekko japonicus | reverse complement strand
TAATAATAATAATAATAATAATAATGGGAGTGGTGGTGGAAGACATCATAGATTCTTTCAACTGAATTTATATATTCTGACTGAAAACTTTTAGTGGAGAAAATAATCTGGATTAGAAAGAAATATCTACATGCACAGCCTGAATGTTCAAAATAGCCTAATAAAAACTCAGCAGGCACGAGACTATTTTATGGGGAGGGGCACTGGACTCATGAACATATGAAGCTTCCACATACAGAGCACCTAACTATATGATACATTTTTCTGCCTACATCCCCAGGTTTGGTCAGCAGACACGTGCTGGGAATTAA
>NW_015289434.1:0-310 GCF_001447785.1 Gekko japonicus | reverse complement strand
CCACCAGCCAACTTACCTTTATCTTCTCCTCATCTTCATTTTTTTTTTGCCCTCTGCAACCCAAAAGTTGTGTGGTGCCAGTTACTAGGCAAACCCAGCTGCACAGTGGGGAAACTGCAAGGACTTACAAAGGGCACTCATGCCCCACTGTCTCAGCTTCCCCACACTATTTCATCCTTCCCTCCACCTGACAACCCCCGTATGCTCACCCTGCTCTGCTTCCCTCTCTCCTTAACACTCCAGCCACCTTTTATCTGCCCCTCATTCTTCAGCTGTATGATTTATTTTGTTCATTTATAGCCCACATTTC
>NW_015289433.1:0-310 GCF_001447785.1 Gekko japonicus | reverse complement strand
TGTGATCCTTCTGCCTAGATCTGGCCAGTCCTGTCAGAGACCCTGAACAAACACCGTGCCGATAACCGCATCGTGGAGCGCTGCTGCCGATGCCTGCGCTTCGCCGTCCGCTGCGTGGGCAAAGGTTCGGCAGCGCTGCTGCAGCCGCTGGTGACGCAGGTGAACATCGGAGGGGGGGAGCTGGTGACGCAGGTGAAAATTGCGAGGGGGGCCCCAGAGGGGGCTGGGTTGAAACAAAAAGCAAAGAGTACCTCTGTTGAGGCGGTCATGATTTATACACTTCCTTTCATAGAATCACAGAGAGTTGGAA
>NW_015289432.1:0-310 GCF_001447785.1 Gekko japonicus | reverse complement strand
GCTCCTTGGTTTCAGTTCCAAAGAAAAAGGAACGTTTGCTCCCCGCACAGTGATGGGGAGAGCCCAGAGTCACCGAACAGCTGGATTCGAGCGCAGTAGCACCTTACAGGCCAACAGGATCTACAGGGTATGAGCTCCTCCGTACAAAAGATCCCGTATACAAAGAAAACTAGTTTGCGAGGGAGGAAGACCCTAACCTAGAAACTAGCTTTCTGCATGCAACGATCTTCCTCCTGACACAAGAGCATTCAGCCTGCCAGACTCTACCCCCGCAGTTTGAGGGGGCACGGCCCAGACAACCGGTTGACCT
>NW_015289431.1:0-310 GCF_001447785.1 Gekko japonicus | reverse complement strand
TTTTTAGGAATACACACTTAATCATTCTTTGAAGCATCTTTATGTTATTGCAAAATCCTTATTTTCATGTTGAACTGCAAATGTTGCAGATTTAAATATAGGTATTTCAAATAAATCAGCAAAACATCAGTTGAAGTTACTGCATCTTGGACACGTGGTGAATTTCAGCCTCCATAAACAACTAGACCAACATAAGGATATTGAAAAACTGGACTTGAGGTCTCTCCAAGACTTTTGCATTAGGGCTCTGCAGAATATAATGCTGAATCTCCCAGAGAGAGAGAGGCAACAATATATCAAATTGAAATAA
>NW_015289430.1:0-310 GCF_001447785.1 Gekko japonicus | reverse complement strand
AATAGACGTGTACAAAATAGATGCAATAGTGCAGGTGATCAGATTGTTTTGTAAAGCCCTGTTATTAAACCTCTGCAATGTTAGCAATTTCCAGGTTCTATTCCTATTATATTTTAAGGGCAACAGCAGTCCATTTGGTTTCAGCAAACATCTGAACACTTGGGGAAATAATTTAATGAATGTTCCTAACTGGTTTAAATTACAATTCTCAGACTTTTGAATGAGAAGGAGCCCTAATGAACTTCCTACAATACTTTTTGGTGAAGGCCGTCATTTTTGGAATAAAATCACAGATCCCACAGGAAATGCC
>NW_015289429.1:0-310 GCF_001447785.1 Gekko japonicus | reverse complement strand
CTTCCTCCTCCTCCTCCTTCTTCTTCATGAGACGTCTTTGGCTTTCTCCCAGCCCTCCTTCCTTCTCTCATTTATTTGAGGTCCAGATAGAGGCTACACGCACATGTGTGTGTGTTTGTGAAGTGCTTCACACACTCCTCCTCCCTGCCCAACTAACTGTCTGCAGCCCAGATAGGCATTCATGGCCTTATGCCTCCCTGGGTGAGACCTTTGACCACAATCTGAGATCTTTAAAAGGAAATGGACCTTGATTTGCTAGAATACCCTCTCAATTTGTTAGAGCACAAGAGCACTGGAAAACACTGGGGTT
>NW_015289428.1:0-310 GCF_001447785.1 Gekko japonicus | reverse complement strand
GAATCAGAAATTTAGAGACCCAAAGATCTTATCTGACTTCTCATGTCCCTCATCTGACATTCCGGCGCAGGTGTACTGGTGACTGAGCAGTACTCTAAAAGAAAACATTGGTCAGCTTTCCACATCAGGAGCCCTGATTCACCAGACTATAAATTCCCATAGACCAGCATCCTCTTTCCTACAGTGACCAACCAGATGACTCCAGAAAGCCCATAAGCATGGCGTAAAGGCAAGAGATGTCCCCTATCGGTGATCTCTGTCAAGTCACAGCTGACTTAAGTTTTTCAAGACAACAGGCATTCAGAGGTGG
>NW_015289427.1:0-310 GCF_001447785.1 Gekko japonicus | reverse complement strand
CTTCACAACAGTCCTGTGAGGTAGGTTAGCGGGAGAGAGAATGATTTCAACATAGTGAGCTTCACAGCAAGGGTGGCACGGTATAGTACTCTAAGTGCCACACCACCCTGGCTCTGAGCCAGTGTGTGGAAATAAAAAGCAGCGTGAAATGTAAGAATCGTTCATTCGAATTGCACCGAGAACTGAAACCGAAACCGGCACTTGCAAGCTGAAACTGTTGTGCTGAGAAATTTGCAGTCATCCTTGACGTACTTGAATTCTTGAAGTGAAGTCGTTGGCGACCACAATTTGCCTGTCGCTTCCTCATATT
>NW_015289426.1:0-310 GCF_001447785.1 Gekko japonicus | reverse complement strand
AGGATAGGGAGGAAAAGAATCCCTAACTAGGTGGGGATGCTATGGGAAAAGGTTGCCTGGCTGCAGGGGTGACTGGTCAAGAATGGAGAGGAGAGAAGCTACGGGATGGGAGCAGGTAGCAAGATGCTGAGGATCAATTTCAGGAAGGGGAGGAGAATGGGAGAAGGAAAAAGAGAGGGTTAGGAGTGCTACTGGCTTGAACTGATGGAGAATTGGGGTCCTCAATGGCACTGGACCAGGCTGGATGGCTCTTCTTTGGTCTGCTTTTTACTTGAGAACACTGGCAACACAATCAAAGAAAGCAATTCTT
>NW_015289425.1:0-310 GCF_001447785.1 Gekko japonicus | reverse complement strand
GGGTGGGACAGGAGCTGTTTACATTATACTTCTTATCTGTCCTATGCACCATTGGCTATGCAAGGTCCTTTAGTGGAGCTACTAGTCCTTATTGACTTAATAAGGAAAAGACTACTCTGGGGCCAGAGCTCTGTATCTAGTGTGCATGGCGAACTCCACTACAACCCTCCCTTCTGTTTGTTTTATGTTTAGGCATCATGGAATCCAGACCCACCCCAGACCTCCTAAACATGGCTCTTCACTTGCTCTGAAGGTAATCTGAAAGATCTCTGTATGAGGCACTGAAGAGCTGCTGCCAGTCAGAACAGAC
>NW_015289424.1:0-310 GCF_001447785.1 Gekko japonicus | reverse complement strand
CTGAAAGGAGCTGAGTGGCTCCAGCAGTGCTGGCTGAGCTACTAGGATATGGCTCTGCAGGCCCCTAGCTGCCAGCAGCCCTCCAGAGTGGTGGCTCACTGGGAACACCCCCTGCAAGTGACACGGCTAGTTCGCCCCTGCCTAGGTGCCAGAAAAATACTGGGCAAAGCTGGATTTGCCCCCTCCATCTTTGGAGTGATGGTGAGGGATTATGTTAGTTTATTTATTTAGGTAGCTTTTGCATCTTGGGCTAGCCATAATGTGCCCCCTTGGGCTCCACTCCTAGGCAGGGTTGCCAACCTCCAGGTGG
>NW_015289423.1:0-310 GCF_001447785.1 Gekko japonicus | reverse complement strand
TCTCTTCTTCTTCTCCATCTTCTTCAGAGCAAAGAGGGCATGACGTTGCCCTTGGGGTGAGGGAAGACAGAGAGAGGAGCACCCAGGCCATCACCGTTGTGCAGTATCTGCGCCTCAGGCAACCTCTGCATCTGCAGGCCTCGCCTGTTGTGAAAACGAGGAAGCCGACGAGAACAAGGAAGCGCCGCCAGCGCGGGTTATCTCCGAAGAGAGGCAATTAATCTTGCGCATCACTGGCAGACGTGAGCCAACACTCATACGCACAGTTTGTAAAACATTCTCTGTCTGCCCAAATGCCAAGAACCTCACC
>NW_015289422.1:0-310 GCF_001447785.1 Gekko japonicus | reverse complement strand
TCCCGCAGGAAATGACCCCTGGTTCTAATGTCCAAGAAGTCATAGTGGGAGGAGACGGGCGATGTTCTTTTTCAGGTGTGGTTATGTTGGTAGGTTTAGAAAGGCAGTTGCACTTGCTACACTTGGGACCTTTTACTGTCCAAGACGACATATCGAGAAGGAACTTTCTAATTGAATTTAGGAGGTTTCATTCTATTTATAACTCTGTATTAAAAAGGTGAGGGAAGAGATACACCTGCTAGCCAATATTTTGTTACCTTGATGGTGAGCACAGCAAGGCAGTTAAAGAGTATGAATGGGCATGAATGGG
>NW_015289421.1:0-311 GCF_001447785.1 Gekko japonicus | reverse complement strand
ATAATGGGTTTAAATTAAGGGCAGGAGGGGAGAGCGCATGCGCGTCCAACACGGAGGATGCGGAATAGAGCTGCTCTGCATTGACTCATCCCCGCCCCCCCGGCTAATTAATCGGCTGAATTCAACCATTTAAATCTTTACATGGAATGGGAAGATCAGGAGTGAGAAAGAAAGTCTCTACTCAACCCTCAAAATTGGTGTCTGCCTATTTCCCAAAGGAAAGAGCATTGAAAAAATCGGGACTTACAGCACCTAAAATGGTGGCTGCGGCAACTACGGGAGGCACAGAGAGTGATCCGCTGTGCAAGAAA
>NW_015289420.1:0-310 GCF_001447785.1 Gekko japonicus | reverse complement strand
AACATGCAAACGTTTCGTACAGGCATCATGTTAGTTCCATCTAAAAACCATAGAGTCAGTCCTGGGGATTTCAGTTTATCAGCACAAACGCCATGTGTTGGCCAGACCTGTCCCTCCTTATAGAAAGGCTAACTTATTTCTCAGTGTAGTGATGCCAAAAGAAGGGTGGGATATGTTTAAAGAAAGAACCGAAGAGACTACAGAATGGATGATAAATGTGGCAGACAGCAACACGGAAGTGTTGGGCAGCCCCAGTTCTGAGCGAGCATCAAGAGGTGGCACAGCTGAGAAGCGTCAAAGGACCATAGCC
>NW_015289419.1:0-311 GCF_001447785.1 Gekko japonicus | reverse complement strand
AGGTAGGAGGGCTGCCTGGTAGGCGGTGCCACAACCGAGAAGGCCCTGTCCCCGGGTTGCCACCCACCTGATCTCGAAAGGCAGGAGCACCCAAAGCAGGGCCTCTGGGAATGACCCAAGCAGTCAAGCGGGTGTTAGGGGCACTGTGAATTCAGCCTCTGGACAACCGCACACTTCCGAGCAACTGAATTTGTGAAGGCGGCTGAGCGATGCCCAGGGGGATCTTGCGTATCTCTAGGCTGGCTGAACAGGGTTTCCATGGGTGGCGTTTCAGTAGAAGAGGAGAAGAGATTGGATGTATGCCCCGCCCT
>NW_015289418.1:0-311 GCF_001447785.1 Gekko japonicus | reverse complement strand
AATAAATAAATAAAATAAAATAAATGTAGGCTATCTTGATAGTAAAGATTAGGGATGGTCACGAACCAATAAAATGGAGGTTCGTGGTGGTTGCTGGGATTTCATGAACCACAATTTGCGAAACTCCACAAACTTTTCCATTTAACGAACCAGTTTGGATTCATGAGGTTTGCGCAGCTTCCAAACTGGGGGAGGGGCTTGAATCTATTAGATGCAATCAACTGGCTTGAATCTATTAGATTCAATCAAATTCAGTGATGCCTTTTGTGGCGGCTCTCGCATGTGAACTCAGAAGGCATTTAAATGACTTC
>NW_015289417.1:0-311 GCF_001447785.1 Gekko japonicus | reverse complement strand
GCTGTGAGCCGCAGCTGGAGGGCCCTTGTGTGAGATAGGATTCTTGACTAGATGGACCATGGAGCTTTGGTCAAATACTAGAGTGTCACTCAGTGTGATGGTGTCATTGTGGAGTCATGCCAGAAGACACGTCATCACATTGGGGATGCTGATTACACCCCTCCATTTTGCCTGGGAATTTCCTCCCAGCTGAGCAGCAGTGGCCAATAAGAGCTGGGGGTGGGAGCTCTCCCCCCCCCCGTGGGAAGCTGGAGGAAAGGTGAGAGGAATGTGTGGCTGCCTGGAGGACCACTTGGTAGCATCTGTTACAT
>NW_015289416.1:0-311 GCF_001447785.1 Gekko japonicus | reverse complement strand
GGCCAAGCAATTCCTCTGGAGGACAAGAGAGGCCATGCACTTGGTCATTTCCTGGCACGTGTCATCCAATGGCCACATTCTGTGCATGCAAACTACACACGCGCAGAGTGAGACGAACCAATTGCCCTGCAAAAAGCACACACAGATCTCCTATCTGCTGTCCTCCTGAAAAATCCGCCCGACGCAAAGTGATTGGCGAAGAACTGACGGGAGAGGAGGAACTAAGGGGACCACCGGCCCTGTGGGGGGTAAACCTTTCTCTAGCTGCGGCTGTCAACAGAGAAAGAGCGTGAACTGTGCCCAATGGAAAG
>NW_015289415.1:0-311 GCF_001447785.1 Gekko japonicus | reverse complement strand
TGCCATAACTGTCGCTTGGAGAACTACCCATTTTTACCCTGCCCTTCCTTCGATGAGCGTTGGCAAACTAAAGTATGATCCTAAGCAGAATTATGCTCTCCGAAGCCCTTTAGGTTTACTGGACTTCAAAGGGTATAAAAACTGATTAGCGTTGTACTTCTGTTTTATTCCCTCCCTTGGGAGAGAGTAGTCGGCCTCTTAGCTTCATGGCTGTGTGAGGATTTGAACCTGGGTCTCCTCAGTAGCTGTCCAGCACTCTGTTATATAAGAACATCAGAAGAGCAGCCCTTCTGGATCAGACCAGATAGTCC
>NW_015289414.1:0-311 GCF_001447785.1 Gekko japonicus | reverse complement strand
GGATTGAATATCAACCAATTTTGCCGAGAGTCTTTGTTCCATCCGCTCCAAGAGCGTGGGGAGGTCTGCCTGTTCAGCCGACGGGCCGGAGGCCTGGGGTTGGGATTTAGCCGCCGCCATATTGAGAGGAAAAACCCCAGCTTCTTCGGAACACGGTTTGACTTTTTTTGGCTTAAAGAAGTTTTTAGAGGTTGATTTTATGGCCGCTTTTGAAGATGTAAGTTTAGAACCAGTATTCTTACCCATTCCTTGATGGGTGATCGATTTTATGGTCTGTGGAGAAGAGTTCAGAGGAGGGAGAGACGGAGCCT
>NW_015289413.1:0-311 GCF_001447785.1 Gekko japonicus | reverse complement strand
TCCTCACAGGTGTCCTTAATTCCTGATTTAATTGTAGCCACTATCATTGATTTAAGGTTGTCCAATCTTCATCAGCTAAATTGTCTGACTTCACTTCCTTTGGTTCATTTTCTGCTTGAAAGTAAATTTTATAGTCTTTGTAGTCCTTATGATCATTGTTTATAGTTTCCATTGCAAAAGGATGTTATCCTGCTGTATACTTAAAAAACAGACCAGATCACTAGAAAAGTACAATACCAAAAACATTAGCAACCAGAAATCTCTAGCAAAGTCAGTTTGTTGGTTATTGTCATGTAGATTATAGAGTTAAA
>NW_015289412.1:0-311 GCF_001447785.1 Gekko japonicus | reverse complement strand
ACTAGGGGTTGCCAGAAGTCACCATGAGCAAAAGGAGGGTGGATGGACTGAAAAACGGGGGACCTGAATCTGGATGAGAGCTGGATGCCATATGGGGCAGTTACCAGAAAACACAGCCCACTTACAAATGGGTATTAAAGGCACAGAGATGTTTGGCAGCTGCCTTAGCCGGTTGCTTGTATGTTATGCATTACTGCAGAGATCAGAAGATTCTGGGTAGGTGCTCAGAGCTTCAGGAGGGATAAAACCCAAACAAAAGAGGAAAAGAACCAAAAGCTGAAACTGCTGGGAGAGAGAGGCCAGACAGACAG
>NW_015289411.1:0-311 GCF_001447785.1 Gekko japonicus | reverse complement strand
TCCAGCATGAGGAAATGGGTGGGGAAAAGGCTTGCATTCCCCATTGTTGTTTCAGGCTCCCTCATTCAAGTAGTTATTTGCCTCATCTGGCTATGCACCACTCCTCCATTTCCAAATGTTGAAATGCACTCTCTGGCTGAGGAGATAGTGATAGAGTGTAGTAAAGGGTCAGTTGTCATGTTTAATTGTGTTTTGGGGTTCTTAGGATTCTTGGCTCTGGTGAGCTTCATTGTAGCCTTCCTTGCTAGGCATTTGCCTAGCACTTTTAATGAAGCCAAATTAATCACTTTCAGCATGTTGGTCTTTTGCAG
>NW_015289410.1:0-311 GCF_001447785.1 Gekko japonicus | reverse complement strand
GATCAATTTGCTTAACAAGAGTCTTACATGACATGAGAAAGCAATGGTTTGTAGCCCATTAATTGTTTTATAGCTTCCTTCATATCCTTGGTTTTCAGGCTGTAGATGATGGGGTTCAACAAGGGGGTGCAGATGCTATACTGAATGGAAAGGATCTCTTCCAGAACTATTGAAGAGATCAAGTCAGGCATCGTATACCTAAGCCAGCTAGAGCTATAGAATAAAACCAGAACAGTGATGTGGGGAGTGCATGTAGAGAAGGTTCTTCTTTTAGCTTCTGCTGAATTCATTTTACAGATTGTAGCAAAAAT
>NW_015289409.1:0-311 GCF_001447785.1 Gekko japonicus | reverse complement strand
GTGTCACTTAACAATTTAATTCTTTTCCCCCTATGGGCCACAGGAGCGGCAGCGGCAACAAGAGCTGAGAGTTGGAGATCTCCCACCCCCAATGGGTAAGTGGTATCCCTAAACACATTCCCAGATGTTAATTGCAAATAAATCTTGGTAGGCTGGGGAACCATTTTGTCCATTGTTGGTGTTGCCATGTTATGCCTGCACAGGAGCCTATAGCAAACAGCACTGGCACGAAACAACACTATTGGCCTTTTTCCCTCCATTTCTGCTGTGCTTTGTCCTCAGCTGTTCGCTCAGCCATCTTGAGACTCAAA
>NW_015289408.1:0-311 GCF_001447785.1 Gekko japonicus | reverse complement strand
CTGCTGGGACCTAGGTAAGACCTGGCAACTCTATTTTGGTTGAGGGCAGGAGATTTGGGCTGGGGGCAGGAAATTAGGGCAGGGCAGGGAATTCCCTGCTAGGTCCAGGCAATTGGGAAGCCCAGTTTGAATTCAGGCCTCTTTGATCGCAACCCAGCATCTAGAGTTGTCTTTCGAGTAACAAGATCCTTTAAATCTTTTAAACATAGTATTCAGGAGCATTGTCAGGCCCTTTGGTAGTCTAGCCAGTCTACTGTTCCATAGCAATAACTGCGTAATCTTCAGGGGTAGGAAGGGATGCCCTCTGTAAG
>NW_015289407.1:0-311 GCF_001447785.1 Gekko japonicus | reverse complement strand
CACACACCATGCCTTTTCAAGTGCAAAAACAGCTGTGTGTGTGTACTCCCCCAATGGCTTTCTTAGCACTTGAAAAGGTGGAGGGGAGAGCTCTACATTGTAGGCCCCCTCACAGGATTTTAAAATCACTTTAAGATGGCAATGGCGTCCTTGTGGCAGCCACAGGTTTGCTATCACGTCTGGTTTGGCCCTAAGAACTGGCATTAGAGAGTCATGCCATAGCACAGGTGTAAAGAGGAGGCTGAAACTGTTGGCTTATTACTGATAAATTTATATGGTGTTTTTCTCCCCAAAGCAGCTTACAACGTCAT
>NW_015289406.1:0-311 GCF_001447785.1 Gekko japonicus | reverse complement strand
TAGAGAGCTTGAGCTCTAAGACTCTGTTTCTGCACATTCACAGACCACAGGCAGTTTAAAACAATAGTTTCTGGCCTAAAATAGGCTTAACCTTCAACACTATTCAGATTCCTCATATTTTACTTACTGGTCAACAGCTGGGAATAATCCATGCCCATTTTGATGGAGTCATTTACTCCTTTCGCAGGATCTTGTTTTCAACAATAAGTTCTCTAGTTGCTCTTCTGTGCTTTCTCAGAAAAGGCACAATATTTAAAAAAAACAGCCCTAAGAAAGTGAGAACGTAACCACATCATGCAAGTCCTTAGTGA
>NW_015289405.1:0-311 GCF_001447785.1 Gekko japonicus | reverse complement strand
AGCCCCCCAAAGAAGGTACCCCCAGGAAACTGCAAAAGCCCCCCCCCCAATAACCAGCTACAGGCATTTGGTGGTTCACGAATCACCGGCAGGTGTGAACTCTGCAAAACTCCCTCCTTTTGTCCCATGTTGGGGGCAATCTCTCTGATTAGCACTATTCCTTCCCATTGTCCAGGATGGAGGATTTTTACACCCATTTACATCTTAGCAGAAGGAGTGAATGGGCTCTGTTAGCTCTCCTGATTAGATTAGAGCTTGAACAAGCACTTCCTGCATTTCGTGACCTCTGGACCATGCACTTCCATTCTTCT
>NW_015289404.1:0-311 GCF_001447785.1 Gekko japonicus | reverse complement strand
CACTTGAGCCACCGCAGCTCCTAAAGAGAAGGTGACACCACCTTAAAAAAACTGTCTCTGGTTGTCACCCATCTCACCTCTGTTGATGGGTGGCACATAACAGGTTTGGGGAAAGGACCCGAAGAATGTATATGCCATTTATAAGCCACGGATCCAAACTACACTAGAAAATATTTTAATTTTAACAGGATGAATATGGCATGCAGGAAGGACCAAGGAAGCGGAGAGCTGAAACATATTCAAAACAGGGATAGGTGAACTGAATGAGACACATCCGAAATTCACTGTCTTCACTACCTACCATTATGGGC
>NW_015289403.1:0-311 GCF_001447785.1 Gekko japonicus | reverse complement strand
CAGGAGGAGGGTGCAAGGGTCTAGATCCGATCTACCAATTCCAACTTCCCTGGAAATGCATCGCCACTTGTTTTATGATGTGTGCCACCTTGGCACTGTTGAAGAATGCAAGAAGTACTCTGCTGGGTCAGACCACAGGACTGCTTTGTCTGGCTTGCTGCTTCTAGCGGTAGCCAACCAGATGCTTCCAGGTAGCCTGCAAGCAGAGAGCAATTCCCTCCCCTTCTGTTGCTCTTCAGCGAGGGTTGCTAGGTGCCCCCTGGCCACTGCTGGGGAAGGGGGGCGGTAGGGTTGCCGGCTCCAGGTTGGGA
>NW_015289402.1:0-311 GCF_001447785.1 Gekko japonicus | reverse complement strand
AGTTCCCCTATCTACCCTCAATTAATTTCCCTTTTACAAGGCAGTCAGCATTTTCCTAATAAAAGGTATGGAAAGAGCATGGCATTTCTTGGGGGGAGGGAAGAATGAGGTTATGGAACTTCTTGATTGACCACAATCTATATCCTGTAGGATTCCATATATGTGTGATGTATTCTGGTCATGAAGGATCTGGGGTGAGACTTTGCCTTCTCTCTTCCCAATGCCTGCTTTGCTGTACCAAATTTTCCCTTGCAGTCTGTACTCTCCTGCTTGCCTGTTGTACTCCAAACCTTATCCCCTGTCCAAGCAAA
>NW_015289401.1:0-311 GCF_001447785.1 Gekko japonicus | reverse complement strand
TCTGCACTCTTAACCACTACACCAGACTGTAGCGTACATGACTGTCTCCTCCTGTTTTATCCTACAACAATCCTGTGAGGTTGGGTAGATGGAGGGAGATAATGAGCAGCTCAGGTTGGACAACTGAGTTGGGATTTGAATTTGCGTCTCCAAGGTGTAACTCCAGGACTCTAACCCCTACACTACACAGTCTCAGTTTAGGTAGATGAGTCGGCAGGCAGCGGCCTGATCCAGCAGGGGATATGTTTGCGCAGATCTAAACACCCCTATGTTAAATGCCCCTCAAATCAGACTTCTGTTTATTTATTAGA
>NW_015289400.1:0-311 GCF_001447785.1 Gekko japonicus | reverse complement strand
TTACACTTCCAGTTCCTCTCTATCTCTGTCCCATCTATAACAAAGCTTTCACACACACCCCTCCCCAGAAAATGTGCAAGCCACCAGCACCCCTTAGAAGCTTATGCATTCTTGAATGGGAGAAGCAAAAAGTTCTGTTTTGAACAAGACAGAGAACAGAAGCACTTTTATGATAAATTTTAACCTATGCTGACTATGCTTCTTAATATCTGGCCAGCTTGACTCTATAAACTTGCCAATAGTTAAAATTCCTGTTGAAGGCTTTCACGGCCGGAGTTAATGAGCTGTTGTAAATTTTCCGGGTTGTCTGG
>NW_015289399.1:0-311 GCF_001447785.1 Gekko japonicus | reverse complement strand
GGAGTCTGAGCTGGAGACAGGACAGACTATGCCAAAATAAGACTGAGAATGGTGCCTTTGGTCCTCTGGCAGAGACCGAGTTTGGATTTGGCAAGGGGAACAAAGCAAGAAGCTGGACCTGTGAGGCTGAGCAACGCAACAAACATTTAAGAATAACAGACAAAAAAAGACCAAATGGAATGACACAGAAGCCTGTTTGGGAACGGAGTTCCTAGTTCAATCTCCCAAAGAAGAAAGTGTAAGGTGTGCGACTGATGATGAAATAATGAAAAGCAAATAGTGGCCATTCTTACTTTCTCTGACTGCTTCTG
>NW_015289398.1:0-311 GCF_001447785.1 Gekko japonicus | reverse complement strand
TCTTCTTCTTGCTGAGTAGATCCATCTTGGCAGGCAAGAGAGAGCGAGGCAGGGAGGGATGATGCTCTCCTCTTCTTGCAGGCTGACAGCGTTTGTGCTCAAGTCCTTTGGGCAGGCCCGTCGCTACATCTTTATAGAAGACAAGCACATCCTGGATGCTCAAGGCTCCCTGGCCATCCGGCAGAAGGAGAACGGCTGCTTCCAGAGCTCTGGGCACCTCCTGAACAATGCCATCAAGGTAGACGGTTATGTACAATCTCAGAATTTTAAAGAAAAGTCCTTTAGGATGGGCTGGTTCAGAGGGCAGCCAT
>NW_015289397.1:0-311 GCF_001447785.1 Gekko japonicus | reverse complement strand
AAGGTGGCAGGAAAGGGGAAAGCCCTGAGTGAGTAATGAGAAATGTGTGTAATGCAGGATGGGAGTAGACTTTCCACACATTGGCCGAAGAAAGGTTTACACTTTTCAGCAATAAAAACAAATCATTAAGCCAGACCTACACTGTCAGGAAGTATAAAACAGTCCTTGAAACTCTGCAGTCACTATAAGTGGACCTGTTTCCCCCCCACCCCCTTCTTATAATGGAAATCAGAGGACAAAGTTTTTAACTTCAACAGAAAGGTTGTTCAGTTTAGGTTGAAACGTCGAACAGCAGAGCTAGCCGTTAGCAA
>NW_015289396.1:0-311 GCF_001447785.1 Gekko japonicus | reverse complement strand
GTCTTTATAGTTAATATATATGCCCCAAATCAAGAACATGAAGCCTTCTACAAAGAACTGAAAGAAATATTGACAAAAGAATGCCCAGGGGACATACTGATTGCAGGTGATTTCAATGCAGTGCTAAATGACAAAGAAGACAGGAAAAGAGCAAATAAATCAACAAGAAGTGGCACACTACTTCCTAAGTCCTTCCTACAAATGGCAGAAGAGCTGAATCTGATAGATATTTGGAGAACTAGAAATCCCCTTAAAAAGGATTATACTTACTTTTCTCCTAGGTTTAAAACATGGTCCCGTATAGATATGAT
>NW_015289395.1:0-311 GCF_001447785.1 Gekko japonicus | reverse complement strand
GTCACTTCGCTCCAGCGCTTCCCCCCTTCTAGCCCTTTATATATGATTTTTAAAAAAACATTTGAGGTGTGGATCAGCTGCTGGAGGAGATGGGGACTGGTGGGCTGCAGAGAAGATTCTCGTCCAGTTGGCACTTCTGTGCTGACCTCATGAGCTGGAAGTGGGGGGCGTGGAGGCAGTGCCAGCAGTGAGAGGCAGGGGGATGGGAGCATGTCAACACCCTCCCTACACACTTTAATCCCACTCACTGCTATTTCCACAGTGGGGCTGGCTTTTCTCGCCCCCAGGTGCAGCCCAGGATGCTTATGTGG
>NW_015289394.1:0-311 GCF_001447785.1 Gekko japonicus | reverse complement strand
CAATCTCCTCCTCTTCTTCTTCTTCCTGTGAACACACCCTGCTGCTTTGCATGCAGCTCTTATCTAATGAAGACCTAGATTCAAGTCCAGTAGGAACTTCAAGACCAACAAGATTTTTGGGCTACAAGCTTTCTTCAAGGGAGTTTTGACTCTTGAAAGCTGACACCTGGAGAATCTTGTTGGCTTTTAAGGTGCTACAGGACTCAAATCTACTTGCAGACCAACAGGGCTATGCTCTGAAATAAGCTAACGAAGTGAGCGGTGATTTTTGTATTTTTATGGGTGTCTGTGTGTCTGCACCTGGAAGTCAT
>NW_015289393.1:0-311 GCF_001447785.1 Gekko japonicus | reverse complement strand
GGGGGGGGGGTTACACACACCCTAGCAGTGAAGATCCAGGACTTGTGTGGGGCAGTCTATCAGTTTTACACAGAGTTAACTACCCAGATGGTAGCATTTTTACTCAGGAGTAAACGATCTGATGGTACAGCAGGTTGTGAACAATGCCTCTTTCAAAACACAGTGGATCCAGTGCTTCTTTACAGCTTCTTCCTGTCACCCTCTCCAACATCAGTTAAGTCAAGAATGACCATTCTCCATCATGATGGCAAAATGCATCGGCAAGCTACAGCAATAATTAACAGTCATGCCCTTGACACAACTTTCTCCCA
>NW_015289392.1:0-311 GCF_001447785.1 Gekko japonicus | reverse complement strand
CCATAATTCCTAGTTGAAATCACCTTATGTTGTGATATCAGGCCATTTCCTTACAACCTCCTCCTATTCCTGAATGCAGATGATGCCAGAGGGAAAAGGTGGAAAGATCTGATGGTGTGACAAAGGGTTACATACATTTGGGGGGGTGGGGGAGAAGAAAGGGAATGTAAATGTGTAGCTGCTATCTTCAGAAGAAGCAGAACAACATTTAAATATCTATTTGTCCCCCTGGGCCCCATTTTGATGTTTATAGGTAGATAACTAATTCCTCTGGCGGCAGATTTGGTATGCTCACACCTTTTCATGACGCA
>NW_015289391.1:0-311 GCF_001447785.1 Gekko japonicus | reverse complement strand
TACAGTTTAGGGTTAAAGCTCTAATATCTTCCATAGTAAAATGGTAGATTCCGCTTGGAGTGCTAATAATTGCTTAGTTCTCTCCTTAACCTCATTTGGAGGAGAGAGCATGAGTACTCGTGTTTCCATGGCTCTCAGAGATTTCCAAATCCACTTGAATTCGTGGTCTGTTCTATACCCCTCTGAATTATCTGACTTCCGTTTACAGCTAAAACCACTCGTTCCAATATTGTAAAGTAACATGTTCAGCCTGAATAAAGATCCATAAGGCTCTGCATTGGATAAATTGTATAAACCCAAAACCAACCCCC
>NW_015289390.1:0-311 GCF_001447785.1 Gekko japonicus | reverse complement strand
AAACAACCCCAACTAAAGGGCACAATACCGTTCTGACACATAATACTTTTCACAAAGAGGCACAGAGAATTGCAAAGCTGTGTGAACCCATGCTTCCACAGATTCCACTATGGAACTCAGGACAGCCAGGGAAAGATTTCTTCAGTCAGGTACAGCAAAACTTTAAAAATGGGCCTTCATCAAGCCCCACTTCCAAGCTTCTGGTAAGAACTGACAGAAAGGCAGAGAAGAGGAAGGCTTCCTTCAGACAGGCAGCCTCTGCTAGGCCATGCCTCCAGGCTTCTTCACTGGAAGCGATGGGAGGGGCCAGG
>NW_015289389.1:0-311 GCF_001447785.1 Gekko japonicus | reverse complement strand
GAAGAACAGGATAAAAATGTGACAGTACATAAGCCAATAATATAGCCCACAAAACCCCAGTAAGACGAACTACAAATTGTGTATTCACAGTGACAGCAATGTCCAAGATTCAGTTTTGGACCATTTGACCCTGGGTGTTTTTCCTGCAAAGAGCAATCTTACAGTTCCTTCTTAAGATCATAGTTTGTGCGCTCCAGTCAATGTGCTTCAGGACAGGGCTAGATCCAGGGGTACTTTTGGAGGGGGTGTCCAGTGCAATATGCCCTCCAGCGAAGCTGCCTACAAGGGCAGCCCCATATAAAGCACATTGC
>NW_015289388.1:0-311 GCF_001447785.1 Gekko japonicus | reverse complement strand
CTGATGCTTTTGAACCCCTCTTGCCCTTACAGTACAATCTGGGAATCATCAGCTCACGGCTTTCAAGCCATCTGAGCTTAATGACCAACATCACACCCCAGATGCAGCAAACTCAACATTTCAGTAAAGAGCAGGAGAGCAAGATTTAAACCCACTAATAAACAAAGCTGCCTTATCCCGAGTCAGACCATTGGGCTTGCGAATGTCACTCTTGTCTCCTTGGACTGGCAGAGGTACTCCAGGGTCTCAGTCAGAGGTCTTTCTAGTCACCCACTACCGGACCCTTTCAAATGGAGATGCCAGGGATTGAA
>NW_015289387.1:0-311 GCF_001447785.1 Gekko japonicus | reverse complement strand
CTGCAACCCTGCAGGATCTCCTTGCGTCTCAATCCGCTGTGACAGGCTCGGTTGATGCCAAGCTGCGCGTACGTTTAAAGTAATCAATAGCAAAGTTGCAGATTAAAGGGACTCGTTTGGAGCCATCAATCACTGCCATTTACAGGGGTGCCTGTCAGGCGAGTGGGGAAAAAAAGAGATGATGTGAAACAATCCTGTCGGGAGGTTTTTAACACTCTTTACAAATTGCCGCAGTGAATCACTTGTTGCTTGTATTTATCCCTTTTCAAATTGTCTCTTAGCTGAAGTCATCCATCTTCATTCGTCACCAG
>NW_015289386.1:0-311 GCF_001447785.1 Gekko japonicus | reverse complement strand
CCACTGCCAGTCAGAATAGACAATATTGAGCTTGGTGGCTCAATGGTTTGATTCAATATAAGGCATCTTCAGGTGTCCTTGCAGCCTGATTTTATGCATGTTATACCCAGAAGCCTGAGGATGCCCAATGGTATTTACTTATGAGTAAGTATGACTAGGATTTCACTTCTTGTTCACTCCTCATGAATTTGTAATTACCACAGTGCTAAAGAGAATTTGGTATTGAACACTTTTGTAAAGTACTAAATGCTGGGCATTTTATACCTACCCAACTGAGTAGAGCTTCAAAAGTTTTTGTAACAGGCAGGTAG
>NW_015289385.1:0-311 GCF_001447785.1 Gekko japonicus | reverse complement strand
TATGTTTTCTAAGGGTCAGTGCAGGATGATGGTTGGACTGGTGTGGGTAAACCTGATCTCTGGAGGCCAGGTCTACCAATACAGTGGAAAGGGGTGGGCAGACTTGTTCTCCAGAGGCCAAGTCTACCAATATAGTGGTTTGGAGCAGGTAGACCTGTTCTCTAGAGGACAAGTTACCAATACAGTGGAGAGGCGTGGGTGAAATTTGACTTGATTCTGTTTTCTCTTATAATGTTTAACTAATTCCTCAAATATAGCTTAAATACAATTTAAAAGTATTCGGAGATTTTTACAAGGTTATGTAAATAATC
>NW_015289384.1:0-311 GCF_001447785.1 Gekko japonicus | reverse complement strand
GAGAAAGGTGGGGTATAAACAAAGTAAATTAATAAATACCAAGTTCCCCCAGCCCTGCAAGTATCAGGCAATAAATGGGTGGAAGCAGGCATTTCAGGGAATAAAAACAAGAGGGAAAGTGGTGTTACTTCTGAGACTTATCTGCTGTTATATCTCATTGCCAACTGTGCTGGGACTGCCACAAAGGTCCTTGATAATACATTGAGTTGCAAATGAATCATCAGCTCTAGACAACACCAGCATAGTGGGGGTTTTTGGGGGGGTGTATTAGCTCTTTCAGAACAAAAGCAGGGCCAAAATCTAAAATGAAA
>NW_015289383.1:0-311 GCF_001447785.1 Gekko japonicus | reverse complement strand
GCATTCTCTTCCTTCCTGCCCAGAGTCTTCCTGATTGGCGGGAGAAGGCAATAAAAGCGAGCTGTCTGCAAGACAAGTTGAGTGCTGTGGGGAGGGAATACATCTTCCTTTGTAATTATTGCAATTAGGGGGCCCAGCCTCCCCGGGCCAAATTACTCTGAAGAGTTTTGTACACACATGCTTAACACAGAGAAACATTAAACAATTTGTGGGACGTATTTTGCCGTATTGCATACAAAGAAAATCTTTTGCAGCCCAATGATTAATTCAAACAAGGAGGGCATAATTGTCGCAGGGTCTAGTTTGTTTGT
>NW_015289382.1:0-311 GCF_001447785.1 Gekko japonicus | reverse complement strand
AGGATCACCATGAGTCAGAAATGACTTGATTGCACTTAACATGCCAAACAAATGTAACTCTCTTACCAGACCTCATTGCTAATCAAGTCCCTTAAATATCTTCCTTGTTCTACAGAAGCTTATTGGTACACGTCCATTAATTTACTGCAAACAAATCTTGAATTGATCTATTATTCAACACCAAAGCTGAGTTAAATACAGGCTTCTGTACTCCCTCTGGGCTGCAATGAAAAGGAGATCTACAGCGCCATCCTAAGCAGAGTATCACCCTTCTGAACCACTTCATTTCAGTGGGTTTAGAACAGGGGTGT
>NW_015289381.1:0-311 GCF_001447785.1 Gekko japonicus | reverse complement strand
AATAGCAGAGGGTGAAACTCAGGGGAAAGCGAGTGGAGGTTAGATATGGGGATAGAGAGCAACACAGGACATTCACGTTCTCACCTTTCCTGTAGGGGACCCTTTCCAAAGCTCTGTACTACAGAGACAGCCGGACACTATGAGGAGAGCTTTTTTAAAAGTTTATTTTAAAAAGAAAACTGACTTTTTCGAGAAGCTCCATTTCATTCCAAATAGCAGATTCCAGCCTCAGACAGATGGAACATGCTTGGTCACCATTTACGATGCTCACAATTTACAATGAAGGGCCGGCAGAAATATTAAAGCATTTG
>NW_015289380.1:0-311 GCF_001447785.1 Gekko japonicus | reverse complement strand
CTTTAATGTTTCTTACCTAGTGAACAATTATTATTCTATTCATGGATGGAAATATTTGGTTTTGATCAGGGTCACATATCTAAGGTCCCATGATGGCTCTCAGCAGCCCAGGGTACAAAAGTCATAAAAACAAACAAAGGAATAGCCAGTGGAAGATCCACTAAGTAGCACACAGTAAATGGGGTTCATATTTCAAGGAGTTTAAATATACTTGCATAAACCTGAACCCGGACAAATAACTTGACATTCACTGTTCACTTTGCAGTGTCAATATTTTGAGAACAATCCTAAATAGAAAGCTACTCAAGTCT
>NW_015289379.1:0-311 GCF_001447785.1 Gekko japonicus | reverse complement strand
GGGGGGAAGCTTTCATTGATTCCACAGAAAAGCTCTGATTCAGCCTTGCTTCCTGCATCAGCACTGCATTGTCGTGCCACGTAATGTGACAATCAGTGCCTCAGCACCCACATTCCTGACCACATAACATTGGCAGAATAGAAGGGACACTGCCAGAGTTTGGATCAAAACGTATTTTGTAATCATAATACTATATTTACTCAAAAGAAGGGCAACCATAAATGTAAGAGGACCCCCACACCCGAAACAGTTATACACCAAAAAAAATTTCTGGACAGAATTGTAGGTTGTATGCAAATATAAGATGACCC
>NW_015289378.1:0-311 GCF_001447785.1 Gekko japonicus | reverse complement strand
CACTTGAGCCACCGCAGCTCCTCAAGTATCCCACCCACCATATATACTACCCTCTCATCAGCACATGCAAGACAACTCTCTTCAAAGCAGGAGCAACATGTGACTCTTCCCACTCCTTTAAACTTTGAATTGATAATGGTAGGGCTAAAAGGAATACAAAGGAGTCCCTCACTGGGCCTCTTTCTTCTCATAGCATGAAATAGAAGACATTCCCATGCTACTGTGTCATCAGAGGTCCCTGTGAGACTATCTTCCACTTTTGGTGGGAGCAGAGGGGCCAACCATCTCTGATTAATTGTAGCCTTATGCTG
>NW_015289377.1:0-311 GCF_001447785.1 Gekko japonicus | reverse complement strand
TTTGACGTTTCATGCGTTTGATCTTTGGTTGTTTCCAGGTTTCTCAAAGTCAGATCCTATTGCACTGTCTACTGGATGTCTGGCCTTGTTGATCGTATGGAGCTATTCTGTGTAATTCACTTCGATTCCCAGCAAGAAAGGCAGACTATGAATAATGTAAAGAAATAACAATAAATCTTAGGACCCACCTTTGTGGGGGAAAAGCCATGTGGCATGGGGGGGGCCTGTAATAAAGGGGGGGGACTGGCCAACCTTTGGTGAAAAAAAGCTGGCTGGATCTAACCCATAACTGTCCACAGATGAAGGAAATG
>NW_015289376.1:0-311 GCF_001447785.1 Gekko japonicus | reverse complement strand
CTCTTGCTTCATAAGCTGCAGCCCCTGGGTATGCCAGGGGGCAAGCCTACAGCAAGGGCACAGAGGGTGCTGGGGAGTGATCTCATCAATGACTGTGGAGAGTCGGTTATATGAGTGTAGGACCGAGAACCTTGGTGGTGCAAGCTGGGAGAGAGCTACAGTCTCCCCGTCCTGCACCCAGGTCTCGGTCATACATGCCAGGTCCACTTATTGTTCCGTGATGAAGTCCTGAAGGACTATCATCTTATTGTTGATGGACCTGGCATTACACAACACCAGTGGCAGAGAGGGGTTCCTCATCTTAGCCCCAC
>NW_015289375.1:0-311 GCF_001447785.1 Gekko japonicus | reverse complement strand
CCATCGTGGTGGTCATGTTCTTTTCAAGAGCTGTTATTGTGTCACGGAATTCCTGCCGAAAAGTTGCAAAGCCGTCTTGAGCGTTTGCTCCGTGTTCCGCCGCCATTTTAAGTTCAGCCGTGGGGGGAGGCTTGATGGTTCCCGTTTTTGCGCTGCGGGTGGGATATTTCTGCGCGGTAGTTTTAGCTGAGTGAGATTTATTTGCAGCTGACTTAAAGGTTCTTTCCATCTCTCATTGGGTGAGTTTGGATTGAAAAAAAACGCTCTTTTTAGGCTGGTAAGGGGAAAAGTCGTCGGGAGCTTTCAGTTCA
>NW_015289374.1:0-311 GCF_001447785.1 Gekko japonicus | reverse complement strand
GAGTTCAATATCAGAAAAACCAGTTGTGGTACACAGTTGTACACAGTTGTGCAGCCTTGCTGTTTGGTTTTCAATGCAGGGCAGGGATGGATGGAGATTCATAACTCAGTGGTAGAACACGTGTTTTGCATACAGAGGGGCCAAGTTCAACCCTTGGCATCTCCAGTTGAAGAATCTCAAGTAGCACTGAAGGAAAGAACAAATGTCCAAGTCCTTGAGATCTAAGCACTGAGCTTGATGGACCAATGGTTTAACTCAGTACCTGAGAACTCTGGGTGTTGAATCCAAACAACTTTTCTGCTGGTGAAAAA
>NW_015289373.1:0-311 GCF_001447785.1 Gekko japonicus | reverse complement strand
AATTGGTAAATATCCTAGCCCTACTTTTGTCCCCCAAGCCAAGGCCTTACTCTGCATTCCTTAGTTTTTTAAAAATGCAGGTAAGAATCAATCCTGGATCTCCTAAAGTCACATCTCAGTTGACCCTTCTATGATGGGTTTTCTTGTTCATCTGCCTCTTGAAACTGGCATCTCAGCATCCAGAATGTTTTACGAAGTCTTGCTGGTGTTTCTTTCCTAACATCCAGGTGAGGCTTGGAAATCTCCCAGAATTACAAGGACTCTACAGCTGACCGAAATCACTTTGCCTGGAGAAAATGGCAGCTTTGGAG
>NW_015289372.1:0-311 GCF_001447785.1 Gekko japonicus | reverse complement strand
TCCTCCTCTGCTCTTTTGGAGCCCCCCCCGATTTCAGGGAACTTGTTTCCCCCCACATATGACAAATGTGGGGGTGTGGTGGTTACTGCCCTGAAGCTAGAATGATGGACGGAGCAAGGCATGGCCGCCATGCCTTGCCTAATAGTGACCTCCATTTTAACGTTTTGCTTTTTGGATTCTTAATGTATGCAGCAAACCATTCCGATATTGAAGGAATTAAAGGTGTTGAACCAGTGGCAGAAGGAAATTTCGAAGTTTGTATGGGCAGGAAGAAAACCGAAAATTAAAATGAAAATTTTATGTGATGCGAA
>NW_015289371.1:0-311 GCF_001447785.1 Gekko japonicus | reverse complement strand
GAACACTGAGGACCACTTGTTCATGCTAAGACACAGAGATTCGGAAACACACCAACAAAGTGTTGGCGACATGCTTGAGCGACAAACCTGGGAAGCTTCGGAAGCCTGTGCTAATGACTCCTGCCACAGCAACTAAGGAGAGGAAATAATAATGAAGATTGAAAGGCATGCTGAAATTGACCTTTCATAACCCATCCATTCTTCAGAAGAATATGATAGGTAATGGACACATCTGCTCTCAATACCAAACGCTAACAAGGAAACTGCAACTGGTGCCTGCTAAACAAAGCAGTATTTGAAGGAAAGACCAA
>NW_015289370.1:0-311 GCF_001447785.1 Gekko japonicus | reverse complement strand
TATCCACTTTCTGTCTCCCCTTCCCTCTTTTTTGTTCCTACATTTAAAAAATGCTGCTAGCTTCACAAAAATTGGATTTTTTTTTCATGGCAAAACACAATTGCTAGCAATTCTGCTCAGCGTGACATCTTAAAATACAAGCAAGAACCAACTGCATCTATCGGTTTTATTTCCTCCTCCCTCATCGGCTCATAGAGCCTCTCTTTTTGTCCTTCTTCCCTCTTGACCACACAAAATCCACCGATGTGGGAGACACTCTCACCCTTCTCCCCCAGAGTGTTGAAAGAACATAAGAGAAGCCATGTCGGATC
>NW_015289369.1:0-311 GCF_001447785.1 Gekko japonicus | reverse complement strand
GCTTACACAGCTGATGGCACTTTACAATGGAGGGCATAAATTAGTGTTGAATGACTATGATGTTATTTGCTGCATTTGTATTGTTTCAATATTTTTATGATATTTTTATGTTGCTTTAAATTATTTTAGATTCTTTTCTGTTGGTGACAATAAAAGGCTTTAAGGGACCTGGTGGTCAGGAAAGCAGAATATAAATTGAAACAAGAGAAACAAATCAGTCAGAATCCATCCCAAAAGCCCTGGTGAATATAGCATGTAGATCTAGGCTTGGTGGAGGTGGTGGGTGGACAGTGCTGTCAAGTTGCAGCTGA
>NW_015289368.1:0-311 GCF_001447785.1 Gekko japonicus | reverse complement strand
AAAAAATGCATTACACTGTCACAACATGGAACCAAAATCTCCCATAGGAAAGTTGTAACTTGCTTCTGAAACCCAAGCCAGAAACTCTATTTTTAACCTCACTTAATGGAGTTTTCGGTAACGAGGGCATATGCCCTTTCTGGAACCCATTCTGGAGCTCTTTGTATATCACTTAGCATAACTAGCATCAAAAGAAGAAAATTTGTGAAAATAACTGTACTTGTACAAACAGGAAACTTCCAGCCTCCTTATGTCATGACTTTCGCCAATTCAGTGCAAACTTCACTAGAAAAGCAATATCCACTGAATAC
>NW_015289367.1:0-311 GCF_001447785.1 Gekko japonicus | reverse complement strand
TAAAGATCATCTTTAACAGTAAGGAGAAAATCTGCTAACACAATGCTGCCTAATAGTTCCACAATGTCCCTCAGACTCCCTGACAGCACCAGCTGCTCAAAGCATTATGCTAGAATATCTACATGCTGAGTTACAATAGCTTTGATGTCTATGATAGCAAGGTCAAAGAGATAATCTAGTAGAATTAGAGGTTCACTTAATCATGTGGAGGCAACATAATAAATAAAACCGCCCTTCCTTAATTAAAACACCACTTAGTAAGCACAATTAATTCAATTCTTAAGAAAACACAGCCTTGAACATAGAATGTA
>NW_015289366.1:0-311 GCF_001447785.1 Gekko japonicus | reverse complement strand
CAGCCCGGGACAGTTTAGTCCTGGGGTTGCAGGACCCAAGCAGGGTAAAAGCCACACGAGTCAGAAGACCAAAACCCATCCCTCCTGCCTTTCTCTGTGAGTGTTCTCCCTTCCACTGCAGCTTCCTGACCCACATGACTATGACAACATGCAGGCTCCACAACCCTTGAAATAAAACTTCCTGGGTCTGGAAAAAAAACTGCTGGGTGAAAGGGAAAGCCAGGAAAAATTGCAATCCTTACACTGGATCCAACCCAGTGAACTGAAGAAGTGAGCACTGACTTACGAAAGCTCATACCCGGCCACAAATT
>NW_015289365.1:0-311 GCF_001447785.1 Gekko japonicus | reverse complement strand
ATTCCATCTAGCAATGAAAATAGTTTTTAGGGTTAAGAGGTCATACTTAAGCCCTGGTATTTCTTCCCTACAGCAGTAAGTACCCCCTGTACCATCTCTTCCTTGCCCTTCAATATCGGCGCCATTCTGACTGTTATTTTGGCTTCATTTATCTTCAAATATATTATTATGGGTTGGTTCAGACATAACACAAAACTATGATTTAGTGCACAGGAAAAATCCCACTGTAATGCAGGGATAGGATTATTACAGGCCTGCAGAACAATCTACCTTTTTGGTCAGTCTGAAAGCCCTTATTGCTTAAAAAAAAA
>NW_015289364.1:0-311 GCF_001447785.1 Gekko japonicus | reverse complement strand
CTCTTTTTCTATGAAACGATCCCTGAGTGCAGCAGTTTATCTTTCTTTCTTTCAAAAATGTAGTGCTTACCACTCTCCTCTCTTCTGCTCTGTGATCAAGATCTGCAGCAGATTATCCTGAAGCTGCTCTTTGTCACTCAAAAATGTGCTGGAGGCCTGATTGTGGATCTCATCTGGTTTGACCCAGATGCCTCAGAACAGGAGCAGAGAGAACATACTTGAATTTCTCCCCTGTCTCAAAGAGCATCTGCAGAAGTCTTCTGTAACAAATTTATAACAGATCAATCTCTCCTTATAATAAAAGAGTTTTG
>NW_015289363.1:0-311 GCF_001447785.1 Gekko japonicus | reverse complement strand
ACAAGGGTAAGCATCAGTGTGTTTAGTATCAACAAAGGCAAACATCAGTAACTCTACATGATGGTTAAAGCAAACCCTGGAAGGAAAAGTGGAATTCATGCCAAAAAGTTAAAAAGAAGGGAAGGAGAATGTACGTACATTCCCAAGTCTGGCTCTCAATATCTAAACCATAGATTTCAGGGAGTCAGCATTAAATAACTCTCATGCCTAAAGATTTAGACCAGCCTAGTCAGCTATATATATATAAATTACTTACACACCTTGAACTGTTCCCTTCCTTGGGTCATAAAATATTTGGTTGCCCAATTTAC
>NW_015289362.1:0-311 GCF_001447785.1 Gekko japonicus | reverse complement strand
AGTAGAGATGATGAGAGAGACACATGAAGCTGCCTTGTAATAAATCAGCCCTCTGGTCCATCCGTAGTGTCTACTCAGACCGACAGCACCTCTCCAGGGTTTGAAGCAGCAGTCTTTCGCATCCTACCCAAGCCTTTCAGCTGGAGGTGCCAGATATCAAACTGCTCAGCAGTCGCTCTACCAATGAATGCAGCCCCTCCACAAAAGTTCTTGGACGGCTGGGCACAATAAAAACCTTCATTTCTGGTTTACACAGGAACACACACTACGAACAGAGCGACTGCCAAGGACAGAATGGTGGTTCACAGTTA
>NW_015289361.1:0-311 GCF_001447785.1 Gekko japonicus | reverse complement strand
TACCTTTAAGGTGCTAACAGGACTCGAAACGACGAACAGCCCTGGAGGAGACGCTGCTGTGCTGGACCCAAGGTTCAGACTCGGACGAAGTGGGCTTTCGGATCTGTCGTTTTCTATCTGGGAACGGAGATGTTTGGGAAGCCGAAGTCCGCCCGTTCCCATCGTTTCGGCTCGAGCACCAGGAGCCCGGCAGAACAGCCTGCTAAGATCTCCTCTCCCACCTCTGGAAGGAAAAAACCCAAAAGCTGCACAACGCCACATGTGAAAAGCTGCTGGTGGGCCGGGCCCGCCTCTGCAGATAAATCCAATTT
>NW_015289360.1:0-311 GCF_001447785.1 Gekko japonicus | reverse complement strand
CAGACCACAGCTGGGTACTTTTAAAAAAATCAAGTTTTGTTGTTGTTGTTGTTGTTCGTGTTAAAGAAACCAACGCACACCCCAGGATTTTTAGCCCAAGATTTTCTTTTTTGCTGTGGCCAATCAAGAGAAGTATCGCTTTCCTACTTGGTGATTCATTCAACAGAAGTGGCCCAAATGTGCCATGGAGAAAGCAAAGACCAGAACTTGGTCGTATGTAAAGATGCTTGTAGCCTAACAGATTGACTTGATCTTGGAGGTAGCAAAGCCGCAAACAAAAAGTTGAAGTGGCGGCGGCTACAAGCACAGAC
>NW_015289359.1:0-311 GCF_001447785.1 Gekko japonicus | reverse complement strand
CAGGGACCTGAGATAAATATGTGGAGAGGGAGAAACTTCTTCCCCTACCCCTACTCTGCTTTCCAGCCCTCCTTCTCATCATTCTGGCATCCTGCTCATTCCCCTCTCCATCATTGTGCCTGCCTTTTCACCTGCTCCCTTTCTACTCTGCCCATTAAATCCACACACTCTTGCCTTCCAGACATCTACAGCCCCAACACTATTCCTGTCCACCCCCTCCGCACCATACTGACCGCCTGGCCATCTCTCTCCCCAACACACTGTCCACCCTTTGCCTACTCCTGTACCACTCTGCCCATCTGCCCCCTCCC
>NW_015289358.1:0-311 GCF_001447785.1 Gekko japonicus | reverse complement strand
GCATGTTTGACACCCCTGCCCTAGAGGGCAAGTGATGTGTGCTTTCCATAACTTTCCAGGCTTTGCTTCACCTTTTCCTTTCTCTTCCAGTCACTATCTGGTGGCCTTCCCAGCGGTCATTCAGCACCCCGGTACTGACAGTTTCTGCGTACTTCTACAGTCGCTCTCTGAGACCGTCCACCTGGCAGTAACATTGGAGATGAAGACCCAGAACCACACCCTGGTGGAGAAGGATGTGAAGGAACCACATCAGTTTGAATGCATCAGTTTCCAGGTGAGGTTTCTCAGTTTTTGGGACTCAGTAACTGGCC
>NW_015289357.1:0-311 GCF_001447785.1 Gekko japonicus | reverse complement strand
CACACACACAACCTGCATGCTGTAGTTTCGTTTAAAAATACAAACACATCAGCTTTCTTTATGCATCAACAAGAGAAGTTGCTTTTCTCCCTGCACGCAAACGTACTCATAGCAAGGGGGCATATATCGAGAAAAGATGTGGATGCTTAATTTGTTGATATGCAAATACAGATGCTAAAAGATCTGGAGCCAGAATTAGCCGTTCACTCACACGTCAGATCCTCATCACTGCCCGCTCGCTTATCAACTGGTTGGATCTGGCTTGGTTTGGTGTAAGTGCATTGAAGCCTGAGCTCCTGTCTGAAGTGTGC
>NW_015289356.1:0-311 GCF_001447785.1 Gekko japonicus | reverse complement strand
CTATCATTGTATGTGGCTATTAGTTCCAGTATGGGAAGCATATTTGAGATCAGGTTAATATTATTATTTGGTCCTTGTGCTGGGGTGCTTAACATTGCAGTTTATTGCTTATTTCATCTGGGTGAAACATACTGTCCCGAAATGCAAATGAAGGCTCAAGGGCTGTTGGCAGAGAGTGCAGTTGGCAGAAAGAAAATAAATGAGAGCATTGTGCAGAAAATGAAAAACAAATATATCTGGGTGAGTTCAATTTTGATAAAATAGTGAACAATAATATGTACAGGATTTTTCATCCCCTTTCATGGTATATC
>NW_015289355.1:0-311 GCF_001447785.1 Gekko japonicus | reverse complement strand
TAGGTACTCAAACCATTTAATTTTTGTGTCAAATTTTCGTTCTATTGCTTGTTTTTCTAACATCGTGTCTTTCTGTAATATGTCTATTAACCGTGTTATTTTTGCTTTTTTCCAGGTGGTAAACTGCGTTGGATCTTTTGCTGGAGTAAACCATGGTTGTCCGCAAAAAGTGCTGATTTTCGAGTACGGTGATGTAAGTATTTTTTTAGTCTGGTACCAAATTTTAAGTGTACTTTGTAAATATGGAGAGATATTCGGGAAATTAAGTTTATATGATTTGGATTTCCATAGAAGTTCTTGAAAAGTATGTC
>NW_015289354.1:0-311 GCF_001447785.1 Gekko japonicus | reverse complement strand
CCCCTCCCGTTTCACCCTGATATCTCTTTAACGGATGCTCCTTCGAAAGAGAAGTACAATCAACGCAATCACACTTGGCTCGATTTAAGTATCTGCACCCACACTGCACATAATTTATACCCAGGATTCAGTATGGGCGGAATCAGCATTAAACAAGCAAACAGTTGGGCAGATAAATCTCCCCCCACGGCTCACCACCTCTGGATACATCAGATGCATTTAAAGTTTGCAAGCATCGGACTCTTCGGCACGGTACTGAAAGCCAGACTGGACATGAAATAGATCCAGAGCAGCGTTCCCTCTAAGCTGAG
>NW_015289353.1:0-311 GCF_001447785.1 Gekko japonicus | reverse complement strand
TGCTTCAGACCAACACGGCGACCCCCTTGCATCTGTCTACAGGAGCTAAATGTGTGTGTGGGGTTGAGAGGGGAGATTTTTGAAGCTGCTTCTCTGCTGGAATTCATAGGGAGACAAACTAAGTTAGAGGTGGCAAAAAAGTCTTCAGATCATCAGTCATCATGGCCTACCAACAGACTTCCTTAAACGCGCAAGAGGAAGCAGAAGTCCAGTGCGCCTGAAGCAGCAAGTCATGCAAGTGTGAACCTTCAGGTGAGTTCATTGCAAGGGTCCCTGAGAGCGCCGACCTCGAAGACAGTGCGGAAACTTCC
>NW_015289352.1:0-311 GCF_001447785.1 Gekko japonicus | reverse complement strand
GGCAAACCACTTCCAAATGTCTGTTGCCTATGGGGTTACCATAAGTCAGCTGTGTGTGTGTGTAAAGTTCCCTCCACAAAATAGATTCTTGCTACCCACTTTATTGCTGTTTGTGTGTCTCAGTACCCACTGTTTCTCCTCTCTGCTTCTTCCTAGGAGCAATTTTTGAATGCTATCTTCCTGTTCACTATACTATCATAGCCAAGAACCTTGTAGTGAATGAGATGCTCACTAATTGTTGATTGGATCAGTAGCTAATGTAATTGCTGTAGTATTTGGGGTCACAAGCTTCTGGTAGCTGGCCCCCAACC
>NW_015289351.1:0-311 GCF_001447785.1 Gekko japonicus | reverse complement strand
AAAAGAACACACGTTTACACCAGTACTTTATGAATCCTGTTTGGCTTGCGATCAGCGGGGCAGCCACTGAGCACTGTATCCTTACTGGGAAGGCAACTTCACTCAAAAACAACACTTAATTTTGCTCTCTGCTTCCACTGCCCAGTCCATGACTTAATCGTATGTATCATGATTTAAATTCCATTGTTTTCTAGTTTAATAGGGCAAAAATACTCCTGACTTTAGGTAAGTATATGATTACTAAGTAGAAACTATTTGAAATTTGTCAGTGATAGTCTAAAGATGGGTAAGCTAGAATTCACCCAAATATA
>NW_015289350.1:0-311 GCF_001447785.1 Gekko japonicus | reverse complement strand
CTCAATGCTCCACGCCATACCCGACGGGGGATTATGGCGGACCACAAAATTTGAGTGTTCGGCCAACGCCTAAGGATACTCTTAAAGTCCTCACAGGCCTGCAGGACTAGAGCCTTGCCCTTCATCATGCCCAAATCATTACCCCCTAAATGCAGAACTAAAATATGTGGGGGAGGGCCACTCCTCTCATGAAACAGCAACTTCAATAAACCAGGCCACTGTAAGCCACGACGCCCCAGCCATTCCAGCGTGGCCCACTGGCTAAGGCCCAGCTGGGACCCCATCGGCGTCCGTCTGGCGCGGTGAGCAGC
>NW_015289349.1:0-311 GCF_001447785.1 Gekko japonicus | reverse complement strand
TTTCAGCATCAGCCCCCAAAACGTGCTCTAAAAGAGGTTCTTTTTTCTTGGTGAAAGGCCTCTTCTGCTGTTATGTGCTTTCTTCTTGTCTGACTGTAATTTGGTGGTGGGGGGGAGGGTGGTATCTTTTGCTGTGGTTTTATGTTTAATGGATTTTTGGGGGGCTACATTTATTGGCTTTCATCCGGCGGTTTGCTTTAAAGTTTTCTGTTAGCTGCCTAGTAGAAAGCTGAAAGGGATAAAAATATTGTAGCTGTAATAAGATAAATAGTGTTCGCATTTTCAGAAGAGTTTTGTGTTGCTTATACATA
>NW_015289348.1:0-311 GCF_001447785.1 Gekko japonicus | reverse complement strand
TTCACAAAGTCCTTTGCAGAAAATGATGACAAATTGGTATAAACTCCAGAAGTCTCTGGAATACTTTTTCTAAATAGGTTGTTCAAGGTTAGGCTATTAGCCCTTGCTCACCACAGCTATATAACAAGATTTCAAGATTTACCAAAAATAACCTGTTTTCTTTCTTTTTTAAAAATTAGGGATATTTGAATCAAGTGCAGGTGAGTATTTGAACTATTTTCTGCTGAATGATATGCACTGTCTACCACCAGATTTTGCCTTTTTGTAGGCTGAGGGAAATAAATGTTCCCTGCTGAGTCAGGCAGAAAAGT
>NW_015289347.1:0-311 GCF_001447785.1 Gekko japonicus | reverse complement strand
TCGTGCCCATCCCTATTGGCAAGCCTACTGTCATTGCCAGGTTCCTTCACTCTGTGTAACGATAGCCTCAACACAGTGGCCAATAGATAGGTAACTTTGCATCATCACTCCTCGGGGATGGCTTCCCAAGACGCCTGAGCCCATGATATTCTAGGCTCGGTTACCTGGTGTAAATTTAGCAGCTCATTGATCCCTTCTGGGCAGAAGAACCGAGCACCTTGCCCCTGAAAGCTTCTCCTTGAAAGAGCAATCCAATCGAGGGAGCAGATGGCTTTTCGCCACTCCTGGCTCCTTACCAGCCTCGCTTTCCG
>NW_015289346.1:0-311 GCF_001447785.1 Gekko japonicus | reverse complement strand
GCATGTGGCTCCCGAGCCAGTTTGGCCACACCTGCACTGGACCCTGACCTTCAGGAAAAGACACCATAGCTTTGCTTTCTCCCTTTTGTCGATGGACAAATGCAGCGAGAGGATCTGTGGACAAATAAAACCCAGCTGAGCGCTAAAAACAGATGAAAAAAGAAAACCGAAGTTCTGCAAAACCAAAAATAAAGTCAGGCCAACGCACAGCACCCACTTGTTTTAAGTGGGTCCATATCTTACTTCAGCCCAAGTCCAGCACCAGCCTTTCCCTCCTCGTGGACTGGAATGTATCGCAAAACGGAACCTAA
>NW_015289345.1:0-311 GCF_001447785.1 Gekko japonicus | reverse complement strand
CCAGACCCTGGGGTCGAGGGGCGACAGAATGCCCTGTGACTGGCCTCCCACCCAGGTGCATCTCCGGCCCGGTGGTGCACCAGCCCCCAGCCGGTCGCAGGCCAGCAGGTAACCTGTGTGAGGATGACTGTGGCAGTGATGGCAGGATCGGGCTCGGCCTGATGCCCCCCTGCCTGCTGGAGCGTCTGGGCTGTCCGTCACCCGGGTGCAGCCCGGCCAGCTACCTGTAGTCCAGCGAGGATGACCGTGGCAGTGGCAGGAGTGGGCTTGGCCTGAGGCCCCCCTGCCCGCTGGAGCATCTGGTATGCCTG
>NW_015289344.1:0-311 GCF_001447785.1 Gekko japonicus | reverse complement strand
CCAGTTGCATGCTTCAAGTGGTGCTATCTCTGGCTCTTCTCTGAGAGGGGTACTGGGAATGCGGCATGGGACACCAAATGTGAATCTGAGAGATGGAGATGGCATTGCTTCCAAGGGGAAGGAAATCTTTACGGAAACATATCTGTGAGCCGTACATAAATTGATGTATCGGTTTTTGCATAAACGTCACCCCGGTTATAGGCCCCTGATTATGACACAAGGCAATCTCATATGAGGCCTCCATAATACTTCTGTGCCTTACGTCATTGACTATAACACTAAATAAGTAATTTAAATTGGTCAATTTTTCA
>NW_015289343.1:0-311 GCF_001447785.1 Gekko japonicus | reverse complement strand
GTGACCCTGTGGGGGTTTCAAGGCAAGAAGCAAACAGAGGTGGACTTGCCATTGTTTGGTTCTGCATAGCGAACCTGGACTTCCTTAGCGGTCTCCCATCCCAAACACTAACCATGGCCCATCCCTACTTAGCTTCCAAGCACGGATGAGCTCAGGCTAGTCTGAGCTGTTCAGGCTGCTAACAAATAATAACTAAGGCTGCTTTAAATCACTCAAGACGGAATACCGGTTAGCCAAGAAGGTCATTGAGTGAAAGCTATAATCCTTGAGCTGTGTTCCATGGCAGAACTACTAGCGAGTTATTACAAGAA
>NW_015289342.1:0-311 GCF_001447785.1 Gekko japonicus | reverse complement strand
GTGGTCTGCACGGAGTCTTGCCGGTAGGTACGGGATCCCTTACCTCTTGGATGTTCTCTAAACGCCTGTGAATTGTGTTGTGGTTGTCACACCAGTCGTTCCGTTCTGGGTGGCCTTGGGGGTCGATGCGTACCGGATCGGCGGCAACTGCAGGGACACATTTACAGGCGGCTGTTTAGGAATACCCCCTGCGGTACGTGCATGTTTCCCCCCACCCCCCCATCCGCCAAGCAGCAGGGCTGTAGGCTTCCGATCGAGAGAAAAGGGCAAGAGGAATACGCTAGCTCTGGGTTGGGAAACTCCTAGAGATT
>NW_015289341.1:0-311 GCF_001447785.1 Gekko japonicus | reverse complement strand
TTTTCCCTCTGGCATTTACTGCCCTGGTACCTTGCAAGCCTCGGGATTGGGCCTGGTGGAACTGGAGGGAAAAGCAAGAGCCAATAGCTGATGAGGAGGTGGGGCCTTGAGAGAAAGCATATAAGGCCCATTCAGGAAAAGGGGGAATTCAGTCCCTGGAAGGGAGTGAGGTGGATGGGGAGGGGAGTCATCTTTGCCTGGAAGGAGGGGGCCCGTAGCCTTCCCTGCAGGGTGCTGGGGACAAGGCTTTTTTGAAATCTGGCATGGGGGAGGGGATGGTGTCCAGAAGTGACACTCTAGCATTTTAGTCC
>NW_015289340.1:0-311 GCF_001447785.1 Gekko japonicus | reverse complement strand
TAATTATATGAAAGATAACAGGGGTATTTGCACACATTAATTAGCCTGCTCTTTTCCAGATACATGGCAGCTTAAAATTATACAGCTCTCCTCTTATGAGGGCTATGCTGGCAAAAACAGACAGTCTAGACAGTCTAAGCCACCAGTAATGATTATCTATCGCAAATGGCTATCATGATTTTGTCACATCCATTTCACCTATAACACCCGTGTTCCCAGTAGCAAATAGGATATTTTTGGCAAATACAGCAAAGCAAGTCCACTGTGACCATTTATTGAAATTTATTGTTTTATAATGAATATCGGGGGGG
>NW_015289339.1:0-311 GCF_001447785.1 Gekko japonicus | reverse complement strand
CTCCTTAATCCACGTCATTGCTGCTGAAATATAGTAGAGCTGCCAATTGGGCAGTGCTAGACCCCCTCTCGTTTTACTGTCCTGTAAGTATTTAGTTTTAATTCGCTGTCTTTTTGACTGCCAAATGAATTTGTTTGTTATCTTTTCTAAAACTTTGAAAAACTCGTAAGTTTTTAAAATAGGTAAGTTTTGCATTAGGAACAAAATTCTTGGTAGAATGTTCATTTTAATTGTCGCTATCCTTCCCATTAAGGATAAATGTTTGGATTCCCAATTTTTCAAGTCTGTACTAATTTCTGTTAGTAGTTTTT
>NW_015289338.1:0-311 GCF_001447785.1 Gekko japonicus | reverse complement strand
ATCCCATCTCTTCTCTTCTTCTTCTTCTCAACTGGTAAAACGCTTGCTGGCAATCTGGGGACCACAGCAACCAGCTGCTTGGTTTCATGCAGTTGGGCCCCTTTCCCTTCATTCTCAGCAGATCAGAGGGAGGACAACCTGGGTAAAGTTGGGGGTGAATGGGCAATAGAAACTGGCAAGCCCTCAAAACGATTGTAGTTGGCATTGGGTTTAGGGGGGGTTTCCCATCCCACCACATCCTGGATCTTCTGTGGGTCCATACCAAGCACTTCCCCAAGATGTGGTACCCAAGGAAGTCCAGCTCCTCCTTG
>NW_015289337.1:0-311 GCF_001447785.1 Gekko japonicus | reverse complement strand
TCTTAATGCCCACCATTTGCCCTTGTTCAGTGAGAATTTAGCTGTGAGCTCGCTTCCCATTAATGTCAAAGAAGAATGTGAGAGTAAATAGATGGTTGTGATAACCTCCAGGCAGGCAAGGTAAGGTCCAGCAATATATCTGGAGCACTAAGGCTTTTACTGCACTCAAGGCAGGCCTTTGCTCCCTCCCTGGAGCAATTCTGGAGGAAAGACAAAGGACAACTGTGTAGAATCAGTATAATTTTGGCTGAATTCTTGGCGTGAATCCAGTTCATTTGCTCTGCTTTTGCTCCACTCAAGGCAAAACAAAG
>NW_015289336.1:0-311 GCF_001447785.1 Gekko japonicus | reverse complement strand
TTCTCCCGGTGCCTCCCTTTTCGTGTGGAACTTGGACCCAAGTGGTTCTTAAACCAGGATGCTCACTAAGATGTGATACTGAGGCAGAATTACAGGCATGAACGATAGGAGGTGGTGACAATCCTTTTGACTGCAAAGTTTATCAGTGGGTAACAGGCATGTCTGCTGACACTGCTTTCGCCACCTCTGACGAGAGAAGCAAAATTCTTTGAGGTCCTCACTTAATTCTAGCAGTCTCTTCAAAGGTTTTCTTGTATAAATCACCACTCCCAGCAAAGCGCTCTATAACTTTCAATTCAATTTTTTTTTTT
>NW_015289335.1:0-311 GCF_001447785.1 Gekko japonicus | reverse complement strand
CCACTGGACTCCTGTTTTATTTTGCTGTTATGGACTAACATGGTGACCTGTCTGGAATTAATTCACAAACAGATTCCCACAACAGTCACTTATCCAGATAATGCTTGACACAAGTCTCATAAAACCACTAGATTTTTAAGTAGTGTTAAATTACAATGCAGCATAGAAAGTGTTTATATGCACATTTGTCCCAAATCCACTGAACGTGAGTAGTAATGTTGCAGGATTTAAGCACACAGTTCAATTCTTAGGGTGGGATGCAAAAAACTATTTTAGGCCAAACGTATTTTGGATTTTGAATCCCCCCCCCC
>NW_015289334.1:0-311 GCF_001447785.1 Gekko japonicus | reverse complement strand
TCCAATCTTTTTGAAACTTGGGGGTCCTTCTGAGGAGGGGCACCAACAGTTATGCCTAAAAAAACAGCCCCCTAGTCTGACTTGACTTCAGTGGGTTTAGGCTGGAGTAAATGTGCATAGGATTACAAATCACCTAACTGGAGGTATGGATCTTAATCCTTCCTTTCCAAAAAGTAATGAGACCCTCCAATTTCCCAGAATGCCTTAAGGAAAGTCTTTAAGATTCTTTGCTGTCCTATGCCACTTACCTATCTCTTCATGAGTCCCTGTCACACAAACACACAAAACCTTTATTCGCATTGAAAGCACAA
>NW_015289333.1:0-311 GCF_001447785.1 Gekko japonicus | reverse complement strand
AAGGCAGAGTGTAAATGAAGTAAATAAATGAACACTATGTGCATGCAATACATCCATGACAAAAATATGTTTCGTCGTCATGTTTGGTTTAGAGCGTGGGCTGTGATTCTCGACAGCTGTACCTCTGGCCTCTGAGTAATGCATTGATCTCTTTCTTTTTCCTTCCCATAAGGAGGATGTTCCCAAGTTACAAAGTTAAAGTCACGGGGATGAACCCGAAAACCAAATACATCTTACTGATCGATATTGTCCCTGCGGATGACCATCGGTACAAATTCTGCGACAACAAATGGTGAGAGAATGTTTGCTGG
>NW_015289332.1:0-311 GCF_001447785.1 Gekko japonicus | reverse complement strand
ATTGCCAAGTGCTTGACAAAAGTTCCACGTTTGCGGTGACAGGCAAGCAGTGAACAAAGCCTGATGGGCTACACTCAAATTGATGGGTCACCAAAGGGGCAGGCTTTCTATGAATAGTATTTAACATCATATGGCTAAATCACACATTATTCTTGTGCCCTCTGTGTGGCTGGCTGGAATCTATGTTGCACTGGGTTGTATTTTGACATGCAGACATGTGGGATGGATGAACGTTGCAGTTTCTTCCCATGTCAGTGTTATCAGTCACTCGCATGGAAAGAAACTAGAATCATAGAGTTGGAGGGGACCTC
>NW_015289331.1:0-311 GCF_001447785.1 Gekko japonicus | reverse complement strand
GCTTTGATTATACATGTTGATCATTATATCCAGAAGTAAAATGCCAACTGGACATTGTTAGATGTTTCATCATACTAAAACTGATATGCTTCTTTTGCAAGGGTTCTCCACTCACCCCTTTGGATACTTATTTAATTCAGTAGTATAATCCCTATTTTACAACCTTTCTAGGGTTGAGTGATCATAGTAAGACATGTGAATTTCTTTTTCCATTGGTGACCATTGCTTGCCTGCACATGATTTTGTTTGTGATAGTGAATGTGTGTGTGATGAGCATTTTGGAAGACTTTGTTGTATGGTAATTGCAATTA
>NW_015289330.1:0-311 GCF_001447785.1 Gekko japonicus | reverse complement strand
ACACCTCAGTCACCTAAGACAAGGGTGGCCAGGTTGCCTGCCCTCCCGGCCCTAGGCTCCTGTCCTCCACCTCTGCTTGATATGTTAGTTGGAACAAAAATATGGAGGGAGTTGTCACTACGTTGACTGATGCTCCTCCTTCCCATGCCCAGCTCCCCCATACCTCCCAGGACTGCTAGGCTTATGCTTGGAAATCCAACTAAGACTATCATCTCACTTCCAGAAGTATTACTCAAAAATAAGCCTCTTTGATTTCAAAGGAATTTATTTTCATATATGTTGCTCAGCCTTAGCTTAATTTTCCATTTTTT
>NW_015289329.1:0-311 GCF_001447785.1 Gekko japonicus | reverse complement strand
AACTTTTGAGAGTCAAAGCTTGCTTCATCCTTTAACTCTCAGAAGCTTATACTTCGAAAATCATCTTCTGTGGAACAGCACAACTACCCTCGGAAACTATGTTCTGCCCTTGGTCACTTCCACCCAGGATTAGTTGACCTTTATTCTGTAGCATTAGCCGCTAGCCACATTGGAACTTCCAGCCGTAGCTAGTTGTGACTACACAGCTTCCAGCTGGGAAGATCGGCGTTTCTAACGCAGCGTTAACAGAATTTTTTAAAATAAAGCCTTTGTTCCCAAGTTTTAGGGAATTTAAGATATCCAAGCCCCCC
>NW_015289328.1:0-311 GCF_001447785.1 Gekko japonicus | reverse complement strand
CCACTTGAGCCACCGCAGCTCATTTACATTATCATTTACAGCTGTTCTAATCTGTGTTCTATTCTATACATAGACTCTGGCTTTAAAAAAGGGAAAGAAGAGACAGAACAACAGGAGGCAGGAATCTCCTGCCACGTTTTAGCCAAGTTAAGCTTTCGTTTGTTTGCAAATAAGATAAGCAATGGCAAGCTGGTTAGTTTTCATAAAAGCGGAGCTACGAAGGCAGAACGAGGAGTCAGAAAACAGCAGAGCAGCCTGACGAAGCACCTTCTTTGATGTAGCAAGTTCAGTTCCGGGGGAACTCACCACCA
>NW_015289327.1:0-311 GCF_001447785.1 Gekko japonicus | reverse complement strand
TAACTACTACACCAAACTGGCTCTCGGCAGACAATACGCATCAAGAAAGCAACGCAAGTACTCTGATGACCAGCATCAAGACCATACACAAAACGTCAAGAGTGGGGATATGGTGATAGCTGCAGGGTAGCTCCTTGATAGCTCCCATGGAGCAACATGTGACAAAGTATACATGCTGTTGTCTGGGACACACAGAGAGATCAGGCAGGGTTAATGGCTCCCTGCCCCAGATTCTGCTGCCAGGTGTCCCTCCAGTATGTGGGCCCTCACTCATTCTCAAGAGGGGTGGACATTCGCGATCTCATCAGATC
>NW_015289326.1:0-311 GCF_001447785.1 Gekko japonicus | reverse complement strand
CCAGCCAGTTCCTCTGGAGGGCCAACATGACTGGTTAAATGATGCAGAAATCACATCGTAGGACCATAAATACAGCAGCAGTAGAGCCCATCGTTCCCGTCTCATCCGGCCTTTTGAAACAATTCACTGCAGTTTAGCCCCATTACCTACGTTAAGAATGCCCTCCTGAAGAACTGAGTTTTGCAAAGTTGGCAGAATGCCAGGAGGCTAGGAAAAGACAATGACTCTGGGAAGACTTGAAGGCAGCAAGGCCTTCAGGACCTGAGCAAGGCCATTAATGATTGCACGCTTAGGAAGACATGACTTCCTAA
>NW_015289325.1:0-311 GCF_001447785.1 Gekko japonicus | reverse complement strand
CACATTTTATACTCTCAGCCCACAAATGGGAAAAGTCACGATTGTGTCAGTCTCTACGTGCATCAGCCTATAAGCACATAAGAAAATAAGAAGAAGCCTGCTAGACAGAGTCAAAGTTCCATCTAGCCCAGCATCCAATTTCCAGCAGATGGTAGCCCCATGGTTTCTCAAAGCAAGTGAGGGATATTGGTCATCACATGCAGAGTTTGGTTTTTCTACACCATTGCAAAGCTAAGCTTGCTGTCTGAGCATCTGTGATAGCTTCCCAAAAATGATGCCAAATAATGTTTGGCAGTTGATGCACTTCTAGC
>NW_015289324.1:0-311 GCF_001447785.1 Gekko japonicus | reverse complement strand
CATGCTAAAGTGGATTGAATTATAGAGTCTTATAGTATGATGGAAGAGAAATAGCTACAAATACAACACTGCTATTTTAAAATCCTGTTTCACACACAACAGCATTTGGACTTGGACTGAAAGTGCCAAGTGTGAATGAACATGTAGTTGCATGCTGTTAAGGTTTGCAGAGTCACTTCTCAATAATGGTGCTTAACACTGCAATGCAAAAACTGCTTTCATTATCATATCTATACAACACCTGAACAATGGGGCTTTTATCAAAGTCTGCCAATGCTACATTTGCCCAGATGTAATGTCAGATCACCTTA
>NW_015289323.1:0-311 GCF_001447785.1 Gekko japonicus | reverse complement strand
CTGTTCAAAGTTATCTCTTTTCCAAAGATGGAGCTGAGAAAGAACTTGTATGTGCTTTGCAAATCCAAAAGCTAAAACAAATTGTCGGACATGCTGTTTGTTCAACCAACACCTTTGTGACAAGAGGCTGTGACAAATCTGTCCCCTCCAGGGAAGGAGGTCTCTAGTCTTTCCTTGAGTTGTTATGTGCAGAATAAAACAGGTTTGGATAATACCCCACCCATTTTCTTCTTGTATATACTGAGGAAGTAGGATCTTCTGCCTCCTAAATCCAGACCCACCATGAGCTGGTGGTATTTGAATACGGGGGG
>NW_015289322.1:0-311 GCF_001447785.1 Gekko japonicus | reverse complement strand
ATACCAGGGATTGAACCTGGGAGCTTCTGGATGCAAAGCAGATGTTCTGCCACGGATCTCCTAACTCCCAGCTCCTAGAACTGTGCAGTAGCCAAAGCTGAATTGATGTGAGGCAGATTTTAGCCAGTACTCACTAAGATTGCAGGGAGAGGATGCTGACTGGGTGGTCTATTGATGATTCTCTCAAGGGGGTGGCGCTAGAGAATTTAGCTAGGTTTGAGGGCTGAGGATTACTAGTACTTAGAATGCCCCCAGCCAGATGTCAGATGACTTGTACTTAACACTAGTGGTATTTGGGCTTTCAGATTTAA
>NW_015289321.1:0-311 GCF_001447785.1 Gekko japonicus | reverse complement strand
TCGCCAAGAAATCCACAGGCGAGAAACCTCATGAATGAAGAGCTTTAGACACCCTAGCATTTCTGAACAAATCCACACCAAAGCCCTCTGCCCACAACCCCTCTGCAAACTGACTGAACTTGTGGAGAGTGGGTATAGGACCACCTATGCAAGGGGAAATATTCATTCATTCATATGCTTCCACCCCACAATTGTGGACACTGCTCTCTGTATGTTTCTGAAAGCAGGGTGGGAGGGAACATACCAGTGGATGCTTCCTCCACGCGGGAAGGCCATGCTCATGACATTGCAGAGCTAGAAAAAGTACAGAG
>NW_015289320.1:0-311 GCF_001447785.1 Gekko japonicus | reverse complement strand
TAAACTCACAGAGACCTGCGTTATGCTCATCTGGAGTGCGGAGCAGACACGGCCATTCGGGAAGGGAGAAATTATCCATGTTGAGAGATCTGGAGTTTGCACTCTAAACGGCTGAATTAACTTGCCATCGCCATGATATATATAAGCGCCCTGGCATTGTGAATAAAGATCAGATAAACTCTTTAAAAGCTTGAGCGGCTGAATCATCGCGTCTGTTAATTGTTCTGTCTCAATTTATCTCTGCGCCTTGTTTATTAGGAAACAGTCCCGGATACCTTAATAAAATGGCTTCAATAAGAGGGGGGGGGAGA
>NW_015289319.1:0-311 GCF_001447785.1 Gekko japonicus | reverse complement strand
ACTGTGGCTCACTCAACACTTTCGATTTCTCCGCGTGTATTTGGTCAACCACAGCATGCCCAAGCAGTTCATAGTTCCGATTAGACGCCGAAGGTCGCTTTGCTTTGTCCAGTGTGGTCTGTACTATCTGTACACGCCTAGATTTCCACTTGCATGGTGGTCGACGAATTGGCTGGGTCCTAGTCATCAGCCGTCCATAATCTAGGAACCGAAATACATGAAGGTGTGTCGGGGCGCTTGCTTTTAGAAGTGGCTGTTGAGTTTTTTGTTATCACAGAAGAATAGTGACAGGAAACCACAAAGCTGGCAAG
>NW_015289318.1:0-311 GCF_001447785.1 Gekko japonicus | reverse complement strand
ACTGTGCGACTGAACAACAACAAACAGAAATCTTACCTCTGTTCTTCCTGGAGCAGTCCCTGAGTATCTTTTTTGTTTCCCAGTGTGGCTAATGGATCCTTGGGTGCGTTGAACTTTGTATTGGGAAAATGGTGCAATAGGAAAGGGTTAACCACAGTCCCTCAGCATTGTCTTAGCTGAACAGTGATTTTAGTCTTACGGTGTTGGAAGAAGGCCCAGTCATGGAACTCCTACATAATATATACTTTGGCCCCGTTAACTGAGTAGTCATGGCAGGCAGTGGATGGATAGTAGAATACAGCAATGTGTAT
>NW_015289317.1:0-311 GCF_001447785.1 Gekko japonicus | reverse complement strand
ACTAGCTATCTGACATTTTGCAGGTTTAATGGTTAGTCCGGCCCTCTGGATCCGTTGAAGTACTGCATCAAGGTGTTGAAGATGCTCCTGCCATGTTGAGCTGATAACAGCTATGTCATCCTGATAAGCAACTGCATAATCAAGCCCCTCTAAAACTCGATCCATCAGCCTCTGAAACACTTTACTAGCGGAATTAATTCCAAATGGCAAAACATTAAAGCGGAACTGTCCCAAAAAACATGTAAATGATGTCCTATCTTTAGCTCTTTCAGTTAAAGGCACTTGCCAGTATCCACTAGTAAGGTCTAAAG
>NW_015289316.1:0-311 GCF_001447785.1 Gekko japonicus | reverse complement strand
GCCAATAAGCCATCTAGATGGTTATCATACAAGATAAGAAAAGAAAAAGAGAAAAAAGTAATTAAAGTATTAAGGGACGATAAACAAGTGGATAATTATGATAAGCAAGGAATTAAAGAAATTATAGAAAAAATTTATACTAAATTATATCACCAAGAAGTATTAAATCCCCAGAATACACAGGATTATATCTTAAAATGGAATAAAAGGACCTTCGATGAAAAACAAAAGTCTGCTCTAAATAGTCCAATATCATGTTGTGAAATAATTGAAAGTATTAGAAGACAGAAAAGAAATAAAGCACCAGGACC
>NW_015289315.1:0-311 GCF_001447785.1 Gekko japonicus | reverse complement strand
GTGTGTGTGTGTGTTTAATATGAAATGTGCCCCAAAGTTAAGGCACTTTTACATTAGCTAGATAATTGAGTACACATTTGGTCCATGGTATCCTAAGGGGGAAATCTGAAAACAGGACCTATGCTAAAAGTGGGAAATGCAATATCCCCTCAAATGGTTCATGTTGTCCACATAAGGTACCTTTGTTATACATATATAGGCCAAGATTGAGAATTCTGGAAACGGGGGCATTTCTAGCATTCAGGGCATCTTCCGTTTCGAAAACCTTGAACGTATCTTTCTCATTAAAGGTGCTCACCATAATGCACCGA
>NW_015289314.1:0-311 GCF_001447785.1 Gekko japonicus | reverse complement strand
TGGCATGATCCCTTTCACTAACTAACTAACTATGCAAATTAAGTTTCTGTTACAGCAACTCTGGTGTATGTGTTAAAATACTTTAAAGCCATGATCCAATTATTTTGGATTAAAGTGATGCCTTCAGAATGCTGTTGGTCAAATTCACCCTATATGTGATAAACCAAATTCTACTTCTGCTTAAGCTTCTGCAGTCTAGTACAATTTCTAAGAAATATACGCTATGTTCCTAAAAACTTGTGAGTCCCTAAGCAAAACAAAATAATACATGGCTACCAAAGAATATGAAACTTGCCTTGAAATGTCAAAAA
>NW_015289313.1:0-311 GCF_001447785.1 Gekko japonicus | reverse complement strand
ATGTTTTTCAGTTTCGGCATTTGCCTTGAAATCAGCACATTGAACACAAACCAGTAAATCACCAAGTTTATACCTCACGAAGTATTGGCATTATTTTGGTACTCTCCTGTATCCCTTTGTTCTTATGGCCACTGTCTGCTTCCCTGTGCATTGTCCTCCTGTCTTTGGCCCCCTTGCTTTCATTTGTTCGTACAGCCATTTCATCTGGTTCGCCAACAACAGGGAGCCCTTGTGGTTTTGTTTACGTGCACCTCTGGCATTGTCATGTCAGACGTAGCATCATGACATCGTTGGTAGAAATCACATGGGCC
>NW_015289312.1:0-311 GCF_001447785.1 Gekko japonicus | reverse complement strand
TTAGATCCAAATTCCTTTTAAGTTCCACGTTTGGAGCCCAATTGAAATGTTTTACAGTTTTAAACTTTGTTTTTATTAAATAGTTTGCATAATTTGAAATTTTATGTATAATTGATTGATGTGCACTTGGTAATCTCCTTAAATACGCTTCAGACTTTTGGTCATATGAGCAGAAATAAATAAATTGTTATAACCAGAGATACTGGGAATTGAACCCAGAATCTTCTGCATACAGAGCAGATGCTCTGCCTCTGAGCTACAGACACACTCAGTGGTCAGGGTTGCTTCTTCACAAGCCCTGTTAGTGTCAG
>NW_015289311.1:0-311 GCF_001447785.1 Gekko japonicus | reverse complement strand
TCAATTTTACGCTTATAACAACCAGGGGGACGGGCCCAAGATCACCCAGCCAGCCCCCACGGCATCCCGGGGAACTGAACCTCCACCGCCCACATCCGGGCCCACCACTCGAGCCAGCACTGCCCCCCACACTGGCGCCCCAACGGCACATACGCCCACTGAGGAATTAGTTTTATAAAATCTTCACAGGAAACCGCATTAAACCAGAAGGCAGAGAGAACAGGATATGTGTGCTGGAAATGTGCCAGAATACGTGAGCCAATAATGCTGATGACCCTACAGGGTTGACAAGAAGGCCATGCCTCCAAAGC
>NW_015289310.1:0-311 GCF_001447785.1 Gekko japonicus | reverse complement strand
AAAGAGAAGGGGAAGTCTTCCAGCATGCTGAGTTCATCATTACTGGTATGAAGGATCACACCAAACGAAGCTAATATGGAGAACGATGTACACATTTCAGCAAAAACCAGCCCTCTGATGGCCCTGTGCGCGGCTCGTGGGATGCATTAAAAGGATCTGAGTAATGCGGCTGAGAACTCCGGAAGCCAAAGGCTCACTCAATAGTTTCACAATGATCATTACAAGAGAGAGGGATGGAGTAGATATATGTCTTATCAATGGATGCCCTGGGAGAAAGGCTTCTTTCGTTAAAGTTTATGCTTTAGGAAACC
>NW_015289309.1:0-311 GCF_001447785.1 Gekko japonicus | reverse complement strand
TAGCCCCATGTGGGACATGAACTGGGATTTCCATGCACACTAAAGCCCATGCTGCTCCTTTCTCAGCAGTTGAGCCTGCTCTGCCACTCATGGTTAGTTATGACAAGCAAGGCAATGGAGCATTCCATGCACATCATTTCCCTGTGTGCCCAGCTTGTTGTGTAGTTGGAGGACTGCTCTGCAGCATCTATGCTGTGGCTTCTAATCCTGCCTCCTCCTTCTCTTTTGCAGCAGACTAGGACTGCTCACCAAATGATTGCCTTATTCCTAGTTTCCTCCTCGGTGAGACTTAAAGCTTCTCCACTGTTTTT
>NW_015289308.1:0-311 GCF_001447785.1 Gekko japonicus | reverse complement strand
CTTCAGATAGTGATGGGTGGGGTATAAATCCTATCTCTTGATTTTCTTCAGTGAGAATGGCAGTCTACAAATGAAGGAAGCAAATAAATAAAATATTCCGCCTTCACCTTCAGCTCGTCAAACCGGAGTGTGAAATGAAGGATTTCTGCAAACTGCTTGGCAAGAGCCTGCTCTCGCTCCAGGTGCTGTGTGGGAGAATAGGGGGTGCTCGTCAGGGCCCCGAGGAGACCTCGTAGCGCAGCTTCTACATACAAACAGGGGAAGCAAGAACGCATAAAGAGCAACGTCAGTACATCAGATTCCCTGGTGTA
>NW_015289307.1:0-312 GCF_001447785.1 Gekko japonicus | reverse complement strand
AACACCAAGGCGCACGGAACGCTGTTTAACATCCTGCACAGGCAGCCCTTGTCCCTGGCCTGTCTGAATGTATGTTCCCACATTTCAGACAGTTCCCCCAAGGCCACCCATCCCTGTCCCCGCTTAGTTCATGCATAGCCAGTCTGTGGCCACCAGCTTTCTGCTTCTCCTTCCCTTGTCCTCAATGGTGCAACCTTTGCCAAGAAGGATTACCCCTGTCCCAGCTCCTGGTCCTTGACAGGTGGCTGATCAGCCAACAAGGCTACTTCACCAAACCCTATGGAAGTATCAAAGGGCATAAAACTACAGAGT
>NW_015289306.1:0-311 GCF_001447785.1 Gekko japonicus | reverse complement strand
TTTAATTTCAACCTGTTGGTTTTGGTCTGTTCTTCTGGGGCAACAGAAAACAACTAGGACAGGCTCTCGCTGCCCTACCCCCAGTGCCAGCTACCTCTTGCTAGAAACTCTTGACAGAAACATGGCCTCACTCTGCTGCTGTCCCTGTTTCATGACAGATGTGGTTTCTCTTCACACATTAGTTGCTTCCCTTCAGCTGTGGGGGATGTCACGTTCTGCAAAGTGTAAATGGCATATGATCTGAACATACATATTGCCCACCTAGGAAGCATCTCCTTCCTCGAAGAACCATCAGGCAAACATTTGTCTGA
>NW_015289305.1:0-311 GCF_001447785.1 Gekko japonicus | reverse complement strand
GCTGCTGCGGTGCGCTGCACCATCATAGCTGCATGATGGCTTCAGCAGGTTCATGCACTCTTGCAGCAGTATAGCCATACATACCAATCCCAAGCCTCTTGTCCTGTGACATTTGGCAGCTGCGGACGCTGCATTTTGTGAAATGCTTCTGTGTCGAGTGACAGACATATCACTGGCTGACCTTCTGGTTTCGACATGCGGCACAGACTTCTTTTTGCCTTTTTGAACCAGACAGCTGCGTGCGCAGGCTTTCTTCTCTTTGCACATCCTGGTGTCCCCTGCCAGAAGACTGTGCAGCTGACATTTCTAAA
>NW_015289304.1:0-311 GCF_001447785.1 Gekko japonicus | reverse complement strand
GTGGCAGGGAGAAGATGGTCTCCCAATGGAAGGGCCAAGTCCCCGAAAGGAAGAGCAGCTGCTGGTGCCTCAGCATAAGACATGCCGCCAGGCGAGGGCCCACCCCACCAAGGTATATTAAGATTATTGCCCAGTGTTGCTGTTGTATTGCAAACTGCTGGAGAAACCCCAGAAAGGGGGGGGCACTACCGCAATGACCACATGACAGTGTGTTGATGGGAGATGCCAATCCCTCCTGCGCCGGACGGCCCCAGGGCCAAGAGCCTCCAGTGTGGTGATTGCAGCACTTACCAGACGCTGCTGAAGAAGGC
>NW_015289303.1:0-311 GCF_001447785.1 Gekko japonicus | reverse complement strand
ACCTCCTGGTGGGAGAGGCACTGGCATCTGGCCTGGCAAAGCCCCGTGCAAAGTGAAGCAGATGTCAGCACCCAAGCAAAGCCCTGCACAAGGCAAAGGAGGCGGCCGGTGGCATACGGCCTGGCTGAGCCCCACAAGACAAGGCAAATGGCCATGCCTGGGCCAACTGAACCCTATGCAAGGCGAGTCAGACAGTCACGTTCAACGTGTTCAAGCCCCAGGTAGGGCAAGGTGATATAGATGGTAGTGCCCTGCCTGGCTGAGCCCTGTGTGAGGTGAAGCAGATGGTGGCACCCAGCTGAGCCCGTGAG
>NW_015289302.1:0-311 GCF_001447785.1 Gekko japonicus | reverse complement strand
ATAACCCTTATGCGATCAACAGGAATGTGCATGTTTTAAGGGGCTTTTCTGCATTCTTCTTCTTGTCACTTATGTTCCTGTATTGCTTCTTTTTTTCTTTTCCATGTGTGTTTTGCTCCTTCTAGTAGTCATTTTGATATTAAATCACTGTATATCCAGAGGATTTCCCTGTACATTTAAAGTAGATGGAAGTACACCAGAGATACAGTGACGTAATATTGAAGTAAACACTAGGGGGAGCAAAACATTTGTGGGCAAGAAAAAAGAAGCAATACATGCATACAAATGATGAAAAGAAGAGGAGAAGAGAT
>NW_015289301.1:0-311 GCF_001447785.1 Gekko japonicus | reverse complement strand
GGATTATGGGTAATTTCTGGTCCCAATCCTTCCCATCTGCCTTCACCATCTTTTTCAATTCTTCTTTAATGACCCTATTATTTCTTTCTACGAGCTCGGAGGACTCTGGATGATTAAAAATATGGAACCTTTGTTTTATACCTAATAATTGGCATAGTTCCTGCATCACCTGACCAGTAAAGTGGGTGCCGGCCTCTGAATGTAACCCTTTAGGGACTCCAAAACGAACAAAAACATGGTTGAGTAATTGTTTGCCGGTGGTCTTAGCTGTGTTATCTTTAGTGGGAAGAGCTTCGATCCATTTTGAAAAA
>NW_015289300.1:0-311 GCF_001447785.1 Gekko japonicus | reverse complement strand
CCCCGCAGCTGAAGGGGTGTGGCTCCAGGAGAAACTTGAGTGTATAAACTGGCCCTTAAGGCTGAGCAAAGCATGTTCGGTGCTGAATGTCCTGTCTTTACCCGGCCTGTGGTGCTGGCCTCTGCAGTGGAGGACATTTTCTGGCCACTCGAGGAAACCACGCGTTCGCCATCCAATAGCTGTCTTAGTTTGAGTAAAGCCTGGACAGGTTGGGTTGCCATGAGGTTGCCAACCTTCAGGTGGGTCCTAGAGGTCTCCCAGAATGACAGCTGACTTCCAGACAACAGAATGTCAGGACCCACAGCCAAACA
>NW_015289299.1:0-311 GCF_001447785.1 Gekko japonicus | reverse complement strand
GTTTGGCCACCCCTGGTTTAGAGTGTTTGTGTGTGTCAGTCCGCCAAGGGAGAAAACCTGGATTTTTAATGTCTGTGCAAATTCTCAGCCTCTTTTTTTAACCTCGAGATTTGTATTGGTGGCCAGCATTTTTTTAAGACGATGTTGGAATTTTTCCAAGCCAGCACCCTCGTCGTGTGCATGCCTCTACTTGGTATCTGTTGCCTGCACACCAAACAGCCCAGGTTGTGCAGCTCGCATGCACGGGACATGACTGTGTGTTTCTTCTGATGCCACCCACACCAATTTTCTGTTGACTTCATGGGAGGCAG
>NW_015289298.1:0-311 GCF_001447785.1 Gekko japonicus | reverse complement strand
GTTGAAGTGTAGATGAAGAGAAATAAGTAAGATCCAGTGTTTTCATTCTGAACCTGGAGTAAACATGATCCTTGAGGATTTGGTAGGTTGGCAGGACTGGATTAACTGTTCTGATACAGGACCTTTGTGATTGATCCAGTGGGGAACAAAGCAGCCCCACAGGGTGTTCTGTGTAAGGAAAATTGCATGGGAGAGAAGGCTGAACTCCACCACCTCGGCTCACACCAGAGTCTTGATGCAAACCAGACCTTGTTAACTGGTTCCTCCAGGGCAATTTGTTGTCCACAAGTCAGCTAACAACCAATAACTAT
>NW_015289297.1:0-311 GCF_001447785.1 Gekko japonicus | reverse complement strand
ACCTTTACCTAGGTGTTGTCCAAGAGCAGGAAAAAAACCCAGAAGTCCCATGGCACCTTCAAGGCTCAGGGCCTTGCTACACATGACAAATTTCTTGTGTTGGTTGGTGGACAACATGAGGACTTGAAGCCCATTGTGTGTGTGACAGGAGCTTTGTGCCTCCCAGGTTTGCGCTTATGCAGCCATGTTAAGAAATGTGATTTTGTGCCCAAACCTATTGTGGCCACACAGGGTGGTCTGGGGATGCGGAAATGGTGTGTGTTAAAGGCTGACTCTCCTTTGCCCTTTGGTCATGAGTAGAAAAGGGTTAG
>NW_015289296.1:0-311 GCF_001447785.1 Gekko japonicus | reverse complement strand
CCCCCAAGACTGTGGGGAGGTTAGCATTAGCTTGTTTGCAAGAAGGCTATCCAATTCAGTATGTTTTGCACTCAGAAACTGATCCCAAAGGACAAAATATGCATGCTGAATGCAGATCCCAGAGGACAAAACAGCGTACCCCCAAATATCCACAATTTTCCAAATCAGAGTTGAAAACCCTATGTGGTAGCCATGAAATCAAGAACCAGCACTAACAATAGGGCCTCAGTGTTAATGTTGAAACCCTCCCAAGACCAGCCAATTCCCCAGAATTATGGCTAGCCTAGTCATTTCCCATCTTTAAAAAGGGT
>NW_015289295.1:0-311 GCF_001447785.1 Gekko japonicus | reverse complement strand
GCCATATTGGCATTCATAAATAGTAAAACGATAAAACACTTTCAAGAAGTTGAAAACAATTCCGATCGTTCAAAATACAGCATACGTAAGATGGCAAAGCTGTCCAATCGGCTACCGTAGGAGACAACATAAGAGGAAACAGCGACCGGGGTCTAGTTCTTTAGCGTTTTGTTCTGTAGTAAGAAGGCACAGATGTTAAACAGGCGGCCTCTTTCTCAGTGTTGACTAGACTTTCCATCAAATGTCATTTTTTAAAAATCTGATCTGTTTCGTGCCCTCTAATTACTCAGAGAGCCAGTTTGGTGTAGTGG
>NW_015289294.1:0-311 GCF_001447785.1 Gekko japonicus | reverse complement strand
AAAACCCTTCAATGTTGTCTTAAACCAGTGCACTTACGCAGCTGTTGAAGCATGAAATGTCTCATCTGGTATGTAATGTCCACTTGAGAGCAACGTCCAGACATCTTTTTTACCTGCCAGGTGGCACCATTCAGTGAGAATTGTTATGCAGACTGGAAGAGGAAAATGTACTATTTTTATAACGTTTTTGTATATTCCAGAATCTTCTCTGACATCTGCTAAGGGTATGTTCTTTGTGGGTAGGAAGGAATGAGCCGGTGCTCTTGTGGCCCTTTCTTTATGCCCAGGGTAATGCTGATCACCACTTCAGG
>NW_015289293.1:0-311 GCF_001447785.1 Gekko japonicus | reverse complement strand
AGCAAGGGAACCTTTACCTTACTACTATTCATATTTACTCACTCCTGCATAGACCTTCATCTCTTGCCTGCCCGTATAACTTCATGAAGAACAAAGCATTTCCTATTATATCTCCTAGAATTTCCTAGTATTTGAAAACCAGAGGTCAGCCAATAGTCTCTCTGTTATTGAAAGATTTCATAAAGACATTCTGCTAGTAAAAATCACACTGCGAGAAAGGAGGATTTGTTGGTCTTAAAGGTGACACTGGACGCAGACTTTGCAAGGAAGGGAGAAATAGTGGAGGACAATGTAACGCCCCCCCCAAAAAA
>NW_015289292.1:0-311 GCF_001447785.1 Gekko japonicus | reverse complement strand
CCCTGTGCTGCTCTTTGTTTTTTTGACTGTGAAAAGGACGGCGTCGCTGGGGAGATGGTCGGGAGGCCAATCAAGGCAAATGCGTCCAGGAACAGCATGTCCAAAGTGCAATGGAATCATCACAATTGCGGCGATTAACAATGAAGCGTTTACGGTGTTTGCTTTTTCCCAGCCTGGAAAGCACATTGGCAGTGATGCAGTTTCGTCCATCAATCACTTCCTATTAACCCCACAGGTGCTTGAATCCCCGATCCTGAAAGGGGCTGCCGTCACTGATGGATTCCCAGAAGCTGCAGAAATCACGTTTGATT
>NW_015289291.1:0-311 GCF_001447785.1 Gekko japonicus | reverse complement strand
GTCACGGCGAGGGCAGAGGAAGCCAGGCGGAGGCAGTGGGCCCTCTCAATTCAACAAAGGGCCCCAGCCCCCTAAAGGTGAGAGTGCTTGAGGCGTGGCTGGCTAGGCACCCACTATTTATTAATGGGTTTTCAGTTTGGCTTTAGGATTCCATTTGTTGGCCCCAGGGCCCCATTTCTGGCAAAAAACCTCAGTTCAATTCAGGGTCTGGAGCACGTTGTTCGAGGAAAGATTGATAAGGAAAGAGCGGAAGGCAGGGTGCTGGGCCCTTTTCCTTCTCCACCTGTTCCTAATCTGCGGGTGTCTCCACT
>NW_015289290.1:0-311 GCF_001447785.1 Gekko japonicus | reverse complement strand
CCTTTCCCTTGTGCATATATTAGGGAAAATGTGCAGGCGCAAGCAGTCCAGGTTGCCCGAGAAGGAATGGAAGAGGGGAAGCTGCAAGATGGCTGGAGCAGGTTCAGATGGCCCCTTCCTAGCCAGTTCATTCTCACCTGCTCTGTCCCATCACTTTTTCTCTCTGGGCCCTGGCCTTCTGCCTTGTTTGTTTCTCTCATCTTTGAGGGCAGCAGTGACAAGTGAGAACAACGGGCAGAAGATTTTGGAGTTGCCTCTTCAGTTTGCATTGGAAATTTGCCTCAAGAGTAGGTGGGGCCGGTGGGGGGGGG
>NW_015289289.1:0-311 GCF_001447785.1 Gekko japonicus | reverse complement strand
AATGTATCTTATAGAATTAACTGCTTAATGTGTTTCTATGCACTATGTGAACTCTTGCAGAAAGCCAATAAAATAATTTTTAAAAATGAAACTAAATTTCTTACTTTCAAAGTAAATCTCCAGGGAACTGTTAGATGTTGAAAATGTAACCTTAGGTGTGTCAAGGCACTGGGGAAGCTTCTGAGTTTTTCCTTCTTTTATAATAAATGGAGATATCTGTAGTGGAGAAACACTGGTGTAAGTAGTACTGTGAACAGACAAGAATCAAATCAATTATGTTAAACCACTTTTTCTTTGTTGTTTCCCCCCCC
>NW_015289288.1:0-311 GCF_001447785.1 Gekko japonicus | reverse complement strand
TTTTTTATTGGCCTGGTTTACTCTTCGAGTCCAACTGCCTCCCGCGCTAACTGGCGAGGAATCCAGGACTTGGCGGACCAAGCAGTGTTCTCTTTTCTCCGTTCCGCAGGGATTTCCTTTGTCCCCAAAGAGATCGGGGAGCACATCGTCAACATCAAGAAGAACGGGCTGCACATCCCGAACAGCCCCATCACGGTGATGATCAGCCAGTCGGAAATCGGGGACGCCAGCCGTGTGAGGGTGTCGGGCCCAGGGCTCAGCGAGGGCCGCACCTTTGAGCCGTCCGAGTTCATCATTGACACGAGAGATGC
>NW_015289287.1:0-311 GCF_001447785.1 Gekko japonicus | reverse complement strand
CACATTGGGCAGAAAGCAAGCACTGGTTGTTATGGCTCCTATAGCAAAGGTTGGAAGAGAGTCCCAGTGCCAGCACACACACAAAACCCCCGTTTTCCAGGATGCCGGAGTCAGCGTCACCCACTTCATCAGCTTGCGGCACAGCTCCTGCCTCTGGAACTTCAGTGCTTCTGAGCAGATGACTAATGAATGGCTAGCACAATTTGGGAAACCGATCACCGGTATGATCACCTAAGCCTGAGATCAACAGAGGCGGAGCGGGCTGTCGTTTAGAGCAGAAGCAACCACGCCTACCTGTTAAGATGGTGTGA
>NW_015289286.1:0-311 GCF_001447785.1 Gekko japonicus | reverse complement strand
TATATGTATGTAGAGCCCTGCATACATCTAGTTTGTGCCGCTCTTTCTCTTCAGGATGTGACCATTTCGGATGACCGTTTCGGACAGAACAAGGGGAGCATCAGCTGCTGATTTACATGGTAGGTTGAATTACCTTTCAGTATAAAGGACAGATCTGTTCTTGGTACCACTGAATCTTTATTAAAGGTACACAACTTCTTCCTAACTGATAGTGCCCCCAGTTCTGGCATTCATCTGGCAGAGGTTACAGCAATAAGAAAAGCAACTTTCCATGAAAGGAACTTTAATTCTACAGATTTTAATGGTTCAAA
>NW_015289285.1:0-311 GCF_001447785.1 Gekko japonicus | reverse complement strand
TCCCACAACAGGCCTTACTCTTAGTTTAATATAAATTGCAATCATATACAAAACTCCAGCTCATTGGTTCTATCATTTGGTAATCATTCTAGGCTTTCCCCACTACCACTAGATTGGCCCCTTGTATGCTAGGATAAGAGCATGAAAAACATTAACATACCAAAAGTGCTATACAGAACTGTGGTGGTGTTATCACATTTTCCAGGTTACTTCATTTGTAATAAGAGGCAATAAAAATAGTGTTGCTATTACTGGGGAAGAGCAGAGGTGGAGGAGGGGGAAGATGGGAGGGGTGAACAGAAATATACTGC
>NW_015289284.1:0-311 GCF_001447785.1 Gekko japonicus | reverse complement strand
GCTTCCTCAGCCATACTTACATATTTAAAAGCCATGGAAGCAGGCATTCTTCTCAAAATAGACTCCCTCTCTTCCCAACTCGAAAACATGCAAACCTCGCTACAGCAAACGGCTCAAAAAGCAGACACGGCCTTAGAGACGGGCTTCACAAACCAGACAGAAATTAAAGCTTTAAAAGAAGCCTCGGCCTCTCATAGAGACCAATTAATTACTTTGGAGGCAGAAATGAAAGTGGCTAATTTAAAATTCAGAGGCGTGCCAGAGCAGGCTGAAGAAAACACTGACCTTATCACTTTTATGGCCCAACTCAT
>NW_015289283.1:0-311 GCF_001447785.1 Gekko japonicus | reverse complement strand
TCTTTTGTGATTTGAGCAATAACATCAGGATTTTTTAATAAAAAGTTATCAAACGTCCAAGAGAAGGCTCTGTCCGTTTCAGTCCTTAGGTTTAACTGACAACAAACTGCAGCATGATCAGACCAGCATTTAGAATCTATTTTTGCTGAGGCTAAGTTGTTACAGATATCTTTAGAAATAATTATGTAGTCAATCCTGGTATATGTAAGAAATTGCTTTGAAAAATAGGTGTAGTCCTTATCTTGTGGATGGAGAAATCTCCATGCGTCCACATAGTTATATTTTTGAAATAATTTATTCAACCCTGTGAA
>NW_015289282.1:0-311 GCF_001447785.1 Gekko japonicus | reverse complement strand
CAAGGTAATCCACTGGGCCTCTATCCCCCAATGTAGTGTCTTGTCTAGGACTTTGCCAGTTTTGAGACCATGTTCCAAGTGTTGGGAATGTTAGTGTACCACCCAACCTTCTGCCTAACCTTTTCCTTACCCGAACTGTCTAACGTGGTCTCAAGGATGGTGTTGAGGACACCTAGGACAGTTTTCCTGAGAGACTTCAGCATACACGATGAGGCTGCTTTGTTGGGAGCAGCACAGAATTTTATGGTTTCCATGATGATGGGCCTGTCTCAAGTAATTGCCACTGTGTAAGTCATACTCTTGAGCTGTTT
>NW_015289281.1:0-311 GCF_001447785.1 Gekko japonicus | reverse complement strand
CACTTGAGCCACCGCAGCTCCTCAACACTGGAGATGCCAGGGACTACAATGCTGAAAAAGGGACAGCTCATTTGACAGACGCAAACTTTTGAAGGTGGGGGGGGACTCCATTTGCAACCTGTGTGGACTTTGGGGGAGGAGAGAATGGTTGCAGGTTTGACTGTAGACCAGCTTCTGAGTGAAAAAGAATACAACAATGGTCAACAAGAGTACACAGGAAAGGGTAAGGTAAGCAAGACTGCAGAGGAAAGGATGAGCAATCATGCCAGGAGGAACACGTGAAACTGCCTTATACGTTGGTCTATCAAGGT
>NW_015289280.1:0-311 GCF_001447785.1 Gekko japonicus | reverse complement strand
TAAATAAAGTCTTAGAGCTGAATCACTGTTAGTCTAAGGACTTTTCACTTTGGTCCTTAGAAATAAAAATAAGTGCTATGTAGGGAATATAGTGTATCATGTTAACACCTTTTTAAAGGAATAAGAAATACTCTTGGTTGTAATTCAGGCATTTCAGACAGAATAAATACCTCTAGGGAAACTGAGAGTGTGGCCTATGTTGATCTGTTTTGTATGCAGAAATTCCCTATACAAACTTTACACTCATGGAGTCCCTCTGCTGATCTCTGTGTATTTAGCAGAGTACTAGTGTGTGTACAGAGCCTATATGC
>NW_015289279.1:0-311 GCF_001447785.1 Gekko japonicus | reverse complement strand
TGGATAAATTGGGCTTACAGAAGCCCTGAATCACTTTTTCACAGTGCACTGTTTGGGAAAGATGCTCTAGATTACTAGCAGAACAGAAAGCTGAAGAGTTCCTATCTTTTTGCTAGTATATAGAACCAAAGAAAATAGCAAGTTTTCACAGCTATGTTATAAATCCCAGAAAATGAAAGGGTTAGAATGGGAGCAACATCAGTCCTTGAACCAGATCAGCATGAATGGCTGTAATTAAACCACAGCTTTTTCCTATACCTCACTCTGTAAAATGAATGACTGCCATTTCTATGATCACCTAAAATAAAAAG
>NW_015289278.1:0-311 GCF_001447785.1 Gekko japonicus | reverse complement strand
AATCAGACCCTGGGTCCATCGAGGTCAGTGTCTGCTCTGACCCGGCAGCGGCTGTTTCACGTCATCTACTGCCAGATCTTTCTGGGGGGGGGGGACAGGCAGAGGGCAGAGGCAGCCCGACCCTTTCCGGGTGGAAGGCAGCTGGTTAACCCCTTCCCCGCCAAACGTCTGCAGGACGGCCTTTGTCCACTTGCCACGCAGTGCTCCCTATCTATCCGCCCATCGTGTTTTTGTCCTGCCCTTGCTTTAAGGAGCTCAGAGGGCCATGCGTGGCTCCCCCTCCTCTGTCTTGTCCTCACAACAACCCTGTG
>NW_015289277.1:0-311 GCF_001447785.1 Gekko japonicus | reverse complement strand
TTTGGCGTCCTTTTACTTATTCTACCATGACAGCATGTCATGACTTTTTTTACTTCATCTCCGAGGCCTCTGGTTTGCAACTCAAAATTATAACTTGAAAATCCCTGACTGAAACCAAACCAGTAACTTTTGAAGACTTTTATTAAAGATGGCTCATAATTATTAAAATAGTATTGAAATGATGCTTTTTGAGAAAATATTGAGGCCCAAATGATTAATAGATCATGTTTAATATTTTTATTAAAGGTCTCTTGTGTTGCTTCAGAAAAAAGAATGTTGGCTATACACAGGGGTCTTTTAGTAGAAAAAGA
>NW_015289276.1:0-311 GCF_001447785.1 Gekko japonicus | reverse complement strand
CTTTCCTTTTTCTCCTCAGGCTGTTGTTTTATTCCTAGGTTTCACACACTATGTATTATCATGATTGTCTGTCTTTATTAACCTTTATTGTTTCTTTACTATCAACTGCTATTATGGTTGTGCTGTTATTAATTGTTGTTTCTATTGAAGGTTTTATTGAGTTTAAGTTCTATAATACACACACACACACATCTGAAAAGCCTTTTAGGCTAAAACATGGCTCATACAAGCCAATAAAGATGCTGCCTATCTAATGAAACACTTGTCAGACTTTACTACCACCAGATTGTGTTTGTATTTATGTTTTGTTA
>NW_015289275.1:0-311 GCF_001447785.1 Gekko japonicus | reverse complement strand
CACTCAGCCACCCCGCCCCATGGCAGCTTCTATCAGCCACGAAGGGCAAGGTCTAGAACACAGGTGGGTAGGTCTCGCCTGTCCGAGGATCTTGACCACATCCTTGGGATCCACAACCTGAAAAGTATCCACACAAAACAAACAAGCACATGCCAAAGGTGCATCGCCAGGACATGCATCCATGGCAACATCTAACCCAGAGTGGATCTGAGCGATTTTGCCTGCAAAGAAAACGGCAAAATGATCACCAGGGGGCCGCCGTGCGGTCAGAGCTAAAATCCTTGGGGCCAGGGCTATTTTTGGGCAGGAAT
>NW_015289274.1:0-311 GCF_001447785.1 Gekko japonicus | reverse complement strand
TCAGCTCTGGCACTCCTTTTACTTGTGGGGTGAAGGGGAATCTGTGATCACACAGCCACTCATGCCAAAGGGGTGGTGGTCTTAGGGTGCTGAAAGCGTCACTGGCCGTGATGTACTCATCTGCGTAGCTTTAATGGTAACAAAGGGGGTGTGTGTCTCATTGGGGATCAATGATGCTTGCCTGGAGTCCCACTTCGTTTTACAGCTTGGAATCTGTGGACTACATTGGGGAAAGCCAAGTGCACGCCCTGCTATTAACTTACAGGGCGCTGAGTAAGTCCTGCTTCTCTTTAAAATGAGAGATTCTGAGA
>NW_015289273.1:0-311 GCF_001447785.1 Gekko japonicus | reverse complement strand
AAAGCAGAGTGTCTACTTTGCAGGCAGAAAAGTCCCAAGTTCAGTTCGCTCAATGGATGTCAGATAGCAGGTGGCCAGAGAAAACTTTCTGTGCTTGAGACCGTGGAGAACTATACCATCCGGAGTAGACAACCCTCAGCTAGAGGTCCATGCATCCCTGTCGATATTCTCTCACAGATAAATTTCAGGACAGATCTGGAAGATCCTGCTTGTGCAAAACAATCTGATGAACTTGGAAGGAAATTTCTAGATGGCCACCAACATTTCCTAGTGAGGGTCCAACCCAGGCTGCGATCACACACTCTAAATAA
>NW_015289272.1:0-311 GCF_001447785.1 Gekko japonicus | reverse complement strand
AAAAGAAAAATAGAGTCTGATATAGTAATTATCTGTTTCTCTGTGGTATCTATAGTATCTCTGTCTCTCTTCTATATTGTCTGTGTGACATTTAACGATCTGATGTTTTCAGAAGTGCTTTGCACTAAATATGCCCCTGGTGTGTTCAGCTTTCATGGAGGCATCTGCAGCTCTGGGAAATCTCAGCCAGTAGAATTCATGCCATTCAGAGAGTGAAGTGATCAGTTAAAGAGATGCTGTGTTCAGGTCTGTCTTGGAGGCACTTCAGGCCGGGTGCTCTTTGCCTGTCATCCTAGGTGTGTGGCAGGAAC
>NW_015289271.1:0-311 GCF_001447785.1 Gekko japonicus | reverse complement strand
CCCACCTGGAGGCTGGCAGCCCTAACTTTCAGTCACCTCTTGAAAGATTCCAGTTTTTTGCTCCATACACACACATGTAAGTGAATTCCCCACTGCAGCTAACATTGTTTTGTTTGTGTAGTAAACACCATGTCCCTCTTGACCTAGATGGGATCCTTCTTATCACCTACTTCATGTTACTTATTAGAAGTAAAAAGTGAATAGGGGGGTCAGGGAATTCGTTTGGGCAAGAAAGTCCTTGGATACCCTGAAATATGGATGATGCTTCCACGATATCATAGGGGCTACACAAATGGATTGGAAGAAGAAGA
>NW_015289270.1:0-311 GCF_001447785.1 Gekko japonicus | reverse complement strand
AAAAAGGGAAAAGCCAATGCACAATCAGCCCAGAGAGAGAGAGAGAGAGAGTGCTCTGGAATAATTTCTCTGATTTTGTGTTCTGGCTACATGCTTTGACTGAAATAACATTGTCTTTGAACATCTCAACAGTCTAATTCTCATTAATTAGAGTCAATGCTATAATACTAACCGGAAAGGAGGTGGGGGAGTAAATTCAATCAGCGAGCATGATGCTAATCCAGCAATTGTAGGTAAATATCTTGAGAGAGAGAAAATGTTACATCCCTACTGGGTCACAACAGTGACTGGAAAACTGATGAGGAGAAAAA
>NW_015289269.1:0-311 GCF_001447785.1 Gekko japonicus | reverse complement strand
CAAGCAGATGCTCTACCATTGAGCCATTGTCCCATTTCCATTAGAAAACACCTTTCTCTCCCAGACAGCCTCTCCCAGTCTGAGCAGATGATCAGTTGTGTAACTCACAGGTCCATATGTTCAACTAGTCTGCATATTCACTCTTGTTTAAGAACATAAGAAGTGTTTTGCTCAGTCTGATCTATCTCGTCTAGCATTCTCTGAAAAAATTCCCAGGAACCAGAAGACATTACCAGACCCAAGTGAAATCAACCAGTGGCCCATGGCCTACTTTCTACCTACTCCTGATCAGGGTTCCCTCTAAGCTGAGT
>NW_015289268.1:0-311 GCF_001447785.1 Gekko japonicus | reverse complement strand
ACTCCCATAGTGCCAAGCGGTACAGCTCAGACACTAGTTGGCGTCTGCAGTGAGGCCACTGTTACACACTGGTGGCAAACATCAGCATTTTATTTATTTTCTTCCCCGCTCACCCCGCAAATATCAGCATCGAGGGATCTGTGTGATATCTGCTGACCATACCATCACAAAACAGGTCTTGCTCATTTGGGGACCAAGCACTACTCAGAGAACCACCAGATTTTACAGCACAGGCAACCAAGCTGTGAATCTGCACTAGCTCAGACCTTTTTGTTATGCCATATCAACGTTACCTGGGAACAAAATCATCA
>NW_015289267.1:0-311 GCF_001447785.1 Gekko japonicus | reverse complement strand
GAAGTAACTAACATGCAATCCTAAGCAGCTATGGACTTTCTAAGTCCTTTTCTCTGCCCTGAGACTTCCTCTTTTTTCCTTCTTCAGAAATGTTTCTTGAGCAGTCCTCCTTTCTGCTTTCCACCAGTCAGGGAGCGTATCAGTCAGCACATCTGCATTCTCTAAGCCCAGGAGAACAACAGTCTTCAAGAATGTTTCTCCAAATCAAAGGTTTTGTGCATTTCTTTTGGTATCTCTTCTCTTGGCATGTGTTATATGCCTCCTTACTTCTCTTATGTACGTAAGTGCTGTTAAGTCGCAACCAACTTATG
>NW_015289266.1:0-311 GCF_001447785.1 Gekko japonicus | reverse complement strand
CTTCTTCCACGCATAGGCTAGAACCTCCTGGCTAGGCTAGACTGGATAGTGAACAGGATAAAGTGGGGAAGGAGCCAGAAAACACACATCCCACACACATGCATGGAGGCCTTAACGGCGCCCCATGCCACCTGTAGAAAAGGCAAACATCAGAGCTTGGGTGATCCCAACTTCCCTGTATAGCAGGTGGAAGGAGAACCAATGTGGGAAGTCCTCTCACATGCACATGTTTCTCCCCCACACCGTGACAACCTTTGTAAATTTTAAGTTTACAATTTCAGAATGCTTAATACTGAACTTCACATTGCTTC
>NW_015289265.1:0-311 GCF_001447785.1 Gekko japonicus | reverse complement strand
CACATCACTTTCTCCATGCAAACCCAGATGCTCTAGCACTGAGCCATAGACCCATGCCCTTCTCGCTGAGTGCCTGCCTACCTGTTGTGGTAGAGACTGTTGCCACCAAGGGCAGAGCTCTTACCACCTGTTCTGCCCTCTCTCCCAGTCTGCAGATTTGTCTGTTGGCTGCAGGTCACTGGGTTATTAAGCAATCTGGGTTTATTTATCTGGCTTTCTGTTTTGTGGTTCTTGTTGTTCTTGACATTGTAGGCTGGTTTGAGTTCACACTGAGTGGAGAAAACTGGGTTAAAATCCCCAAATAAATAAAT
>NW_015289264.1:0-311 GCF_001447785.1 Gekko japonicus | reverse complement strand
CCACCAATGAGAGATGGCTTTGAGGTTTGCAGAAGGGTTTGGATGTAGTGTGGGAAGGAGCGTAGATACAGAAAAATTATGATAACCCTCTTCCCTGATTTGGGAAAGCAATTGGTCTCCACATGATCTGCTTGCTGGGCTCGGCCAACTTTGCTTCCTCCAGCAAACATGGAGACAATGTGGAGGGCAGGGCTGTCATGATTGGTGGTGCATGCTGTACGAGGGCACTGTTGTACATGACTGGTGCTCTACCCATGTCAGGGAGCTGAAGCCCAGCACCATCTAACACAATGATGGCTAAACTTGCTTAA
>NW_015289263.1:0-311 GCF_001447785.1 Gekko japonicus | reverse complement strand
AGTTCACATCCAAAATCCTCATCAAAGCACACTGCTGTTGACTGATAGACTTCAGTGGGACTTAGAAGGGCATAACTCTTCTTATGATTCCAGGGTCAGTCTTCTGTCTAATTGAGGAGCTACCCTTTTGGAAAGGTTTGGCCCAAATATTAATCTAAAGCTATCAGTGTGTAATGTAAACACTTGGGGCTTGATCCAGCTGAGTACACACCATATGGCTGAGCATGTCTCCTACCAGAGGGAGTATTGATTACCTGCTTGGAGGGCTGGGGAATAGAGGAAATGAGGTGTGAAATGAGCTGTGGGTGATC
>NW_015289262.1:0-311 GCF_001447785.1 Gekko japonicus | reverse complement strand
TGCCTTTTCCATTATATCACCACAATGAAAAGGAGTGGAGGCTTTTTTAAATGATGCTGGGAATTCATAGGAACTAGTAGATCATTGCAACTGGTTCCTCACAGAAAATATACATGAATGGACAGTTGCCAAAACTTACCAATGTGGATGGAGGAACCTTTACTGAATTCTGTTCAAATGACTGAAGTTGGTGCTGTGGTGTATAGTAGGAGAGATCGCCCCATTAGCCTGTAGATCCTAGGCCATCTGTGCTTGAAATTACACAGGACTCATATTCTAACTGCGAAGTCAGCCAGTTTTTGGATACTTAA
>NW_015289261.1:0-311 GCF_001447785.1 Gekko japonicus | reverse complement strand
GGCAAGGATAATTCTAGGGCTCACCTGGAGGTTGGTACTTCACCAGGAGCCCTTCCTGAGATGGTTCCTGGTGGTCTTTGTGGTTAGACAGAGACAGCTCTGCTCATGCACATAAGGCAGTAGAATCCCTTCCCCTTGAAGCAGAAGATGGAGGACAGGGATGGGGCAAACAGAAGAGGAGCTGCCAGGGCACAAGTTGGGGGCAAGATTACAGGGTTTACTCACCAAGTTCTGTTCCAGCCTTAAGGTAACAGCCTGGAACACAAACTGCCTGAGAGAAAGGAGACCCTGGATCAATGTTCCCTCTAAGC
>NW_015289260.1:0-311 GCF_001447785.1 Gekko japonicus | reverse complement strand
CAGCTTAGAGGGAACACTGGTGATAATACCTGTCAGCTGCGACTGGAGAGTGTTCTGGTCCAAGATGGATTTCACCCTCCCTTACAGGAGTGCTGTCAGTGAGGGTCAGAGATCATCTGCTACCAGGAAAAGAAGGCAAGATCTGCAGAGCACTGGAATTTTGGGCAATGGAGTGACAGAGAGGGGAGAAAAAATAATAATATTTCGATCTCTTATGACTAGTCCAGTCTTTTCAATCTCAGAAGCTAAGCCATGGGGAAAAAACACCCTGTGTATAAAGTTGTCAGCTATGCCGCCATAAGGGTTGGGGG
>NW_015289259.1:0-311 GCF_001447785.1 Gekko japonicus | reverse complement strand
ATTTGTAAAATGTGCCTGTATCGGGCCAAGCTGCCGGTCTGAACCACAACCTCTAAAAGGTGTGTCCTGCATTTATCATTTGAGTTTCATGTTTCTAAGTGAGTGCTCTTTTTATAAGCTCAAAATGCAACTCTATAATGATTTCAAAATTAATGATACCTGTAGCAGGTTGAGAAATAGTTGAATCCTGACCTGAGTTATCAGGAGAAAGGCAGGGCCACAAATAGTGAGAGATGATGTCATGGGAACATGGAATACATGGGTGCCGTATTCCCTCTAAGCCGAGCGTGAGCTAGCTCACAGTTTTTTAG
>NW_015289258.1:0-311 GCF_001447785.1 Gekko japonicus | reverse complement strand
ATGAATGAGGACTGAACTACTTCTGAGCCACAGACTACTTTGAGCTTGATCCTACAAAAGCATGGGCAGAATGAATTTGCAGGTGTGGAACCTCTTTACCTTACCATTTCTCTAGTGGCCACCTGTGCTGAAGACAGGCAGGCTTCCCTCTAGAGTTGCTAGTCAAGTGCTGGCAGTTGGTGAGAGGCTTAGGTGGCTGGGGATATTTGAAAAGATGTCATTCTGACAATGTGATGTCACTTGCATGAACATGGAATTGATATCATTCCATCATTTGGAATGAACTGGAGGGCCAGTTTGGTGTAGTGGTT
>NW_015289257.1:0-311 GCF_001447785.1 Gekko japonicus | reverse complement strand
CCTAGTGTGCAAAAAAAACCTGGCGCGGGCCCTGGCCCCTGGTGGTGGGAGGGAACCAAGGGGTTGGTCCCAGAGAGAGACCACTACAGAAATGTAGTACTTACTTGGGAGGTGTGCTGTTCCATGTTGTTAGAAAGCACGACAGTGTGAGGGACCCATGGGGTGCCATAATCTCTAAAGGAAAAGAAGGACCAAAGGGAAAGGAATCCTTTTCAAGGGCCAAGAAGGAATCAGTGGGAACCAGCCCCAAACAAAGGAACAGGGAACCTGGTCTGAGGCCACAGGGAGGTGTGACACATGTAATTTCTGCA
>NW_015289256.1:0-311 GCF_001447785.1 Gekko japonicus | reverse complement strand
GTATGTAGTAGCCCTGTTGCTAAGTGGTTAAAATGTATTTATTTCATGTATACTCCAGTTTTCTCCCCAAGGTGGCCTACAACATTCTCCATTCCTCCATTCCATCCTCATAACAACCTTGTCGAATAGGTTAGGCTTGGGAAGTGTGTGAGTGGCCCAAGGTCACCCATCAAGCTTCCATGGCAGAGTGGGGATTTGAACCTGGGTCTCCAGATCCTAGTCTGACATTCTACAACCCACTACACTACTTAAGCCTGAAAGCGAGCGCTGCACTGGCTGCCCATAGCACACTGGATTTGCTTCAAAGTGCT
>NW_015289255.1:0-311 GCF_001447785.1 Gekko japonicus | reverse complement strand
CAAGGATACAGAGCATCACTGCCCCAGGCGGAGCATTCCACCTCTATACCTTGTAGCTGATAGCCACTGATGGGCCTCTGCTCCAGATGTTTGTTTAATCCCCTGTTGAAGCTTTGAATCCTAGTGAGGAAGAAAAGTGGAATAGGAATAAATAAATGCAGAACAAAATGCTTGCATGTTTCTGAAGGTGATTTCACACATACCACCAGAAGGGAATATCAGCCCCACATCCCTGCCTTTGAAGAGCACACCCCGTTCGTCAGAGGTTCTGTGCTCCCCAACACAAGGAGGAGGAGGCTGGATTTATACCC
>NW_015289254.1:0-311 GCF_001447785.1 Gekko japonicus | reverse complement strand
TTTTCTGCTTTCCCTCTTTTTCTCACAGCAAGAAATACCTCTGATTCACACAAATGTTATCAAGCTGTAGAGAAAAAATTGTTTTTTAATTAGGAGGTAGGGAATCCTGGGTTCTGTCACTTGTCTACCGAGAGTAGAGGGAAGTGGAGGATTTGTTGTTTTAGACTATTTGAGGGGAATGTTTGGCTTGCTTGTGATTAGGGTGGCCAACTGTCTAGAGCAAAAAGCATCCTGGCCTTTTAATAGAAGCTTAATGGGAAGATATTTACCAGGTGAGGTCACTTACCTCCATGCCATGAAATGCTTCAGCT
>NW_015289253.1:0-311 GCF_001447785.1 Gekko japonicus | reverse complement strand
GGAAAAGTGAAGGCTTGGTGGGGGCCAGGCGAGGCCTCTCTCCCTCCGAGGGGGCTGCTACATTATGTGGGGAGGCAGGTGGCTGGGCCCACCCCTCTGGCCGGCTACTGGGCTCCCCCCTTCAGGCTCCAGCCTCACCACACCCCGCCACCCTCTGAGTGCACTGCATTCTTCAAGGGCCAGCCCGAAGGCAAAACTCCTCAAAGTAAGTGGATATCTCCTGCCTCCACCTGCTGTGCACACACCTTTCCTGCTCAAATGTCCACTTGTCTCAGGAATGGGACTGGTCCAGTTGGATCCCCAGCCCCTGT
>NW_015289252.1:0-311 GCF_001447785.1 Gekko japonicus | reverse complement strand
CCCCAGAAGCCATGTAGCAATGCAGCCAATTGTGCCATTTTAATTTTTTCCCCTCCCACCGCTACTCTGAGTGGCAATGGGCAACTAGGGCCTGCCTTCTGCTGTTTGTTGGATCTAGTATAGTGGTGACCCGTCCCTTCCATGGCTTATTACTCAACCCCTTAAAATCTTTGCACTACTATTCTTGGCTTCTCCAGGATAAGGATATTCCCCTATTGTGGAGCAAAGGGAAGCACTTGTTAACGCACCAGCATTCTCTGTCTGTGCAAACTGAATTGGGAAGCTTGCCAGACTTGTCATGGCTCTATAGC
>NW_015289251.1:0-311 GCF_001447785.1 Gekko japonicus | reverse complement strand
CCAAATCAGATCAAGACATGATCCCAAATAAAGTGCTGGAGGAGGTCAGAGAGACGTTTGAGGGTGTTGCAACTGCTGCAACGGAGCCGAATCCCGTTTCACTCAAAAACGTTCTAGCCCTCGATAATGAATTCTAAGTTTAAAAAGAAACATCTTCTACTTGATTACATCCCATTCTTTTCTAAATCTTTAGGACTGCCAGAGCAGAAATAGGATCCTGATCCCACAAAACAATCTGCTCCACTATTAATCGTAGCGGTCGAGTTGCCAACCTCAAGGCTCGGCCTAGAGATCTCCCAGAATTACAACTA
>NW_015289250.1:0-311 GCF_001447785.1 Gekko japonicus | reverse complement strand
GGGGCCATGGTTTTGTTTCCCTGGTATTCCAGCCTTGCCTATTTTACCTTCCTGATTCCCAAGCCAAACATATTTCTGTGGCATACTGGATGGCAAATACTTTACATGCTCTTGCACTGCTGCCTGAGAACTGTTTATGATCTAGTAAGGCTGAGCCTATGACACGATGAGGAATGCCAACAAATGCACAGGTGCCAAAACAACACATATATTTGAAATGCTGATGAAAAATAGTTAATTCCCCCAGAAAAGTCCAGGGTATGTGAGGTCAGAAGATGTGTGTAAACTGGGGTTAAGTTAGTCATTCTGGA
>NW_015289249.1:0-311 GCF_001447785.1 Gekko japonicus | reverse complement strand
TCTGCATTTTGCTCTACTATGATCCAAAGTGATCTGAACTGGCTGAAGCTTTGTTGCTTTATGAGGCTGTGCTATGCACGTTATGTGAGCTTCACCTGCTACCTCACAAATGTGGTTCAGGAAGGACACACACACACAAAAGGATTAAATATCCCTCCAGTCAGTGTTTGCTGACTGTGTATCATTTCTCTCAGCTGTTGGTCTCACTGATCCAGCATATAAATTGGTATGTACATTAGGCCCTGCTAGTGATGCAGAAGAAGAAAAAAAGGTGGGTAAAATTAGTAATGGCCTAACTTATTTTGAGTATT
>NW_015289248.1:0-311 GCF_001447785.1 Gekko japonicus | reverse complement strand
TAATACTAACAACCCAGATTGGGGGGGAGGGCATGGGATACTTTAAATCAGTGATTCCCAGTGTGGCACTGACTACAGGATTTTCTGGTGCCTCTTTGCTTTTTTGATAAAGCACATTTCATTGTATGAATACGCCACTCCTGGATCCTCCACATTGGAGCAAGGGGTGCTTCAGAAAAATCTAGGAAACACCTTTGTGTGGGCAGGAACAACCATTAAGAAACAGCAAGCCTCCATTGTAGGAAGATGCTAGGCTTGCCAGCCTCCCAGCAAACACTAGGGAAGAAGGAGAGATCACTGAGGGAATGCCA
>NW_015289247.1:0-311 GCF_001447785.1 Gekko japonicus | reverse complement strand
GAGGGTTTCTTAGCTAGCTTAACGTGTGTACTTACTTTGTGTGTATGCAAGGGAAAATATTTTACATAGCATCTTTTAAAAAGCATCCCATTAAACAGTGTCCACCTAAAATGTTGAAGAGTTGCCTCAGAGTTGTACATAACGTCACTCTCTGACTTATTGGGGTTGGCTCCACCTCCTCCGGCAGCCATCTTGTGATTGACTTCACCTCCTGTAGCACCCATTTTGTGGTTGATCCAGCACCTTGTGTCAGAATCCCAAAGCTGCCTGCAGGCTGAAACAGATGGGCAACCCCTCCTCTAGCAGCATCC
>NW_015289246.1:0-311 GCF_001447785.1 Gekko japonicus | reverse complement strand
AATGTTTTAAATATATAAATAAATAAATATTTAAATATATAATGTGTGAAACGGCACTCACAGGACAGGACTTGGGCCCCTTCTCTCATAAGGAGCTTTCCCGCATTTTCGTTTCCCTCGTTTGTTTGTGTGTTTCTGTTGCCTCCGGGGAGGGGGGAGCTCTGTTCCACGTGTGTTTTCCTCCCTCTGGTGGTAGCTTCGATATTACATCACGTTACATCCGGCATATCTCCCTGCAGATTTATTTTTACGCTGGACATAAACCTATGTAATATCGAATTGGCCACTAGAGGCAGCAAAACACATGCAGA
>NW_015289245.1:0-311 GCF_001447785.1 Gekko japonicus | reverse complement strand
GGGGGAATTGTTGGGACACCTGGAGGTTCAGAGAAGCACCAAGACCTGCAGAGGTGCAGAAAATGGGGGTTGTTGTAACTGTCCAAGCATGTAGTCAGGAGCCCACAGATGTTACAGGCCACTTCATATCACCTTGGAACTGGAGAGCTGACCTGGAAAGGATCAGGTGATCATGGTGCTTGGCAACAAGTAAATGATGTGTTCCTCTTCCTGCCCTACAATTCTTAGTGGGCAAGAGACAGGCATCCACACACACCCCTCAGTCTCTCAGATTTACGCTGAGAGTCCCCAGCTGTTTCTTACCTGGACCA
>NW_015289244.1:0-311 GCF_001447785.1 Gekko japonicus | reverse complement strand
TGTGAACACCCTGGGGGCGGATGCCAACCGAAGGGAAGCACTCTATATGGAGGGCACGTCCGAAATGATGGAAGCAGAGCAACCTCTGGCAGGAGGTCCGTAGCGCTATATGAAAGTACGCATCAGTAAGGTCAATGCTTATAAGAAAGCAATTTGGTTGCAGTAATAAAACGACCTCCTGTATGGATAACATACGGAACTTAGGTTTCCACAGAAAGTTATTAATATTCTGACAACATCTGTGCTACGTCGTTCCGACACATACAGACACATGATAGGGGCGGATAGTGTAACAACTCCAACAGATAACC
>NW_015289243.1:0-311 GCF_001447785.1 Gekko japonicus | reverse complement strand
GCTTCCTCAAGAGGATCTTGCCTGTGATCAAAAGCATCACTGGCGGTTTGCTGCTCATCCCCGGTAGGTTTCTGCCCATTTTTGCAACCAGTTGTCTGCAAGACACTTGCTTTCCATGCAGAAAGATCTGTTTGTTTCTGACAGCTATGTGTCAAAGCTTGCTTTGGAGTCTTGGCAGTTACTCCTCTCTTCATTCCGTCTGATTCCAAACAAAGGGCAGCAAGTCCAATTATTCTCATAAGCCTGTATAACCCTTCTCGCCAATAAATCAAGGACTAAATCCCAAAAGGGCAGCAAAAGGCATCTGTAGG
>NW_015289242.1:0-311 GCF_001447785.1 Gekko japonicus | reverse complement strand
GGAAACACTGAGTGCCTGACTCCCCCGTGACCGTGAGCACGCTTTTGAGGAAAGGCTAGATTCTGTGACGCCGTCCCACCCTCTGCTCTGGCGCAGGGCCTGTGGCTTCCTGCACGTGTCCAGCGTGCACCATGAGTCACGGCCGGGGTTACCCTTGTGTGGCTCGGGCTGCTCCCCCACCAGCAGCTGCGTCACGCTCGTGGTTAGCCCCGCTGGTTCTTGGCGCCGCGCCTCGCTCGTCGTGTCCGACGGTGCATCTAAAGCTGACAGGCGACAAAAATGTGGGCAGAGCAGTTCCGAAGGTGTAGAGG
>NW_015289241.1:0-311 GCF_001447785.1 Gekko japonicus | reverse complement strand
CCTGAAAGAGAAGGGGCACTATGGTACTCGGTGAGCGGGAACGGCACCCAGTCCTCCCCAGAAGTACCCTGTGACCCTCCTTTAGGCTTAGCAAATTTTCATGATAGGGATTAATTGCCCAGTCCTCTACGAAGTCCTCGGGAGCGGGATTAGACTCCCAGTCCTCTCCGAGGGGTCTCGGGAGCGGGATTAGGTGCCCAGTCCTCTCTGAGGGGTTTTTGAGAGCGGGATTAATTGCCCAGTCCTCTGCGAGAGTACCCGTGAACCTCAGTGGATCCAAGGGTGACTATCTGGCCTCCCCTCATTCCAAA
>NW_015289240.1:0-311 GCF_001447785.1 Gekko japonicus | reverse complement strand
AAGCTGCATATTGTTTTAAAGGGTATGTTAAAACAGCCATACAAGCATCAGGAATATAGAGTCCAACAAGGACAAATGCTAGTAGTAAAAAAACTATTTATCTCTCTGTGTTCTAATCTTAAACAAATTAGCTTTAGCACATCCTTTTTCTGTAGCTGGCTTTTTGACTCTCTTCAATTATTTTAGGTCTTTCTGTATTTTACTTTGTGCAAATATTCCTTGAATGTTTTAATCAACACACACATAGCCCTTTCCTACCTAGCTTTGGCTATTTGGATTGCTTGTACTATTTTGCTCCATTGTGTGTGTGC
>NW_015289239.1:0-311 GCF_001447785.1 Gekko japonicus | reverse complement strand
ACCCCTAAATCTCCAAGTATTTCTCAACCAAGATACCAACGGTATTTATTGGGAGAGATCCTACCAACTTGTTCACTTCATTTGGGCTGATGCCCCCGCACTGACATGTAGTTCAGCTCACCTATATGGCTTTTGCCCAGAAGGCTCCAACAATGCCTGGTGAAAACTTTCAGCGGCCTCTCCTCCCTCTCACTAGCAGAAAACTGGTAGGACCCAACCTCAGCATCTCAAATCCTAACTTTCTTGCCACTTGCGGGGGAAAGGGCATGATTTCTGGCATTTCCACCACAGACTCCACTTTGCCCCCCCCC
>NW_015289238.1:0-311 GCF_001447785.1 Gekko japonicus | reverse complement strand
ACACGGCTACCCCCCTGGATCTGTGCTGCTATATGTTTCCATAGGTCCCTCTTTTCTTTGTATCTTATTCGCTCTGCAGCACATAGTTGGGTGAAACTATTACTTTTTTGCATTTATAACAGACTTCTCCTCATGCTGGGCATTCCTACCCTTTGGTGTGTTTCTTTCCACACCATTTGCAGTGTTTGGTTTCTCCTTGTCCATCAGTGTACTTCTGGGGAGGCCTGGGGATCTGTTTTACTGGCTGCTTGTGATGCTATTGCTTCTTTTTTAATTGCCCACACTTCTTGTGATTTATTTTGTAATATTTT
>NW_015289237.1:0-311 GCF_001447785.1 Gekko japonicus | reverse complement strand
GGATAAAAATCTAATAAATAATAATAGAAAAATGTCTTTTGAAAGCCTGTGATGCAGCAGTGCTAGCAAGGGTACCTCCCTGACGCCAGTGTGTCAGCTGAATTGCATCCCGCTCAGCTGTTGAGAATAATTTTATCATTAAGTTTCTGCTAATTCCTAGAGAGATGTGAAACTCCTGCATGGCCTGGCAACCATACCTTAGCTGTTGTACAGCCACAAAGCTTTTCAGTAGCTGTCGAAGGCCAACTGCACTGAGGTGAGGAGATCCATGCAACACTCAGCTCATGAACGATTGTGGCTTTCCATCATGG
>NW_015289236.1:0-311 GCF_001447785.1 Gekko japonicus | reverse complement strand
AGGGGTTGGACTAGATGGCCCCTTCCAGTTCTATGAATCTATGATTCTACTTGCAACCAACTCAAGTCAGGACGCTTCAAGCCTTAGATCTGTATCTCCAGAATTCCTTTTTAAAATGATAGTGAGGCACAAGAACGCACACATACTGCCTCTACTCCTGTTTTCCACTTGCTAGCAAATTCTAAGGCTAGCCCGGGGATCGTGTTGTCCGCATCCATCTAGCAAAATGGTTACCGAATGGAAACAAACATGGTGGCTACCACCACAAGTCTATCCCAGTTAGGATGAGAAGTAGTAATGTGTGCTCAAGT
>NW_015289235.1:0-311 GCF_001447785.1 Gekko japonicus | reverse complement strand
CAGTGAACGAATCTTATAGATTGAGGTTTAATGAAATTGGAATACTCCTTACATAGATGCATGAGTTCTATTATGTTGGAATAGTGGTAGAGATATGTGTAAGGACAGATAGAATTCAAGATGGATAGATAGAAAATGAGAAGACACCAAGATAGGGAACTGTTGAATGTTTATTAATCAGCTTATATAGGTGCCTGAGTTCTTAGTTGCTAGAGGGATAATGATAGGAACCATACCAAAAAGGAGATCTTGTGAAGGTCTGTAGATAACACAGCTAACATACTTATTTGTAGGATTTGGAAAGTACGGCT
>NW_015289234.1:0-311 GCF_001447785.1 Gekko japonicus | reverse complement strand
GGTCCATGTTTAGGGGTGTTTATGTTGTCTTGGAGAACACATATTTTGGGAATGTATGAGATGGAAGTTGGACTTTATTTTCTTCCTCTTGGCATCTACTGTTTGTGTGAGGCACTTGGGCTCCTGAAAACCTGCCTGGATTTTATTTCAGTCCTAGGATGCTGGATCGCCTGCTTTGCTGGTTGGACTTAGACTATGTCTTCATCATTGCAGGTAAGGGATTACTAAACAGGAGCTGAAGCATGTTCCACTGTGTTGCTTGGCATGTCCAGTTGTTTGACAGATCGCCCATTGTTCATGCGGCTTCAAAT
>NW_015289233.1:0-311 GCF_001447785.1 Gekko japonicus | reverse complement strand
GCCATCTTGTAATGCTGTCCATAGGAGGGAAATGGGGAAGGATCTAGCGACTACAGTTCAGGAAGTTCCAGTGGGCAGAAGTGTGTCAGTCACAGAACTGTTTATCGGTGAAATGACCCAAAGGGAGATTTGAAACATGGCCATTTCAGCATCGACGAAAGCCAAATATAAACCAGAAGCGGCAGGTTTGGTGACAAAGTTTTCTCAACATAGCTGAAACCATATATTGGCGCTAAACAGAAGTGTTGAAGGCTGCCGCAAGTAATAAAATAGCTGTTGATGAACCGAGCATAGAAGAGGCTCCAAAAGAG
>NW_015289232.1:0-311 GCF_001447785.1 Gekko japonicus | reverse complement strand
GGGGCAAACATCACAGCCACAAAATAAATGTTATCAAAGCATAATCAAGTAAAATCGAACAGGTACGGAACTGAACAGGTACTGCTGCTGCCAATGGATTTGGAAGCAGCATTCAACATCGTCAATCGTGATCTTTTAACCCACTGCCTCGCCAACGTAGGGATTCGGGGCACAGCCTTACAATGGCTGTCCTCCTTCTCCCACGGTTGGGGATAGAGGGTGGCGCTTGGGTAGAGGGTGTCACCATGTTAACCTATGGTATGTGGCATCCCACAAGGGGGTGATCCTCTCCCCAGTGTTATTTAACATCT
>NW_015289231.1:0-311 GCF_001447785.1 Gekko japonicus | reverse complement strand
CAGTCACTGCTCTGTGTGATGCAGGATTTCCAGCTGGCAGATAACATTCGGTGGGAGACCTTGGAGGGGGGGGTGGACATGGGAGGCACTGTTGGAGCAAAAATGCGAGGTCACTTCCAGAGTGAATGTGGAAGTGATATTGTGTCATCATGGCACTTTAGGGTTTTAGGTTTGTTTTATCATAAAGTGAATCCTATAGCATCCTGTTGACACAGTAATGTCAATTTTGGGTTTCCCTGGAAGTAATGTCCTACCATCATTCCAGCTGTTGATTTTCAATACATCCCCCCTCATACGGCCCTATCTGCATG
>NW_015289230.1:0-311 GCF_001447785.1 Gekko japonicus | reverse complement strand
CAGCATTCATTTCTGATACTGAAGAGCACCTTCTTCATAAAACATGATTGGCAGTGCTGCATGGATCTCCTCCTTCTAACCCTGAATTAAGAATGACTATTTGGATAAGCTCCTCAATGCATAATTAAGATGTGGAAAGTAATACAGGAATCAACTGTTAAGGTGTATTTATACAGACATTTGGGAGTAGTTGGATATGCAGTCTCACGCATGCCTGATTCTTCCCTGAGCATTGCATCAGATGGTGGGCAATACGAAGGCTAAGGTGGGTCATACAGTCTTCATGATGGGATTTAAAATGTCTGACTACA
>NW_015289229.1:0-311 GCF_001447785.1 Gekko japonicus | reverse complement strand
GAGACTATTACTTTAGAATTCCCTTCAGTTGAATGGACACAAGCTAGCTGGAACTTTGAAAACAAAGGCTGTTCAAAACAGACTTTACTCCATTCCTGCCCCGTTTCCCAGTTCTTGACCTGCATGCCACTCACAGCATGTCCAGAACTTCCTACCCTTCCTGTCCCTGCTGGAAGGGTTCCACTTTGACCTATAATGAAATTGGGTTTGAGTCCCTACGTGTATTGTGCTGTACCTTTTCTCCAATCTAATCAAGGTGCATGCCCGAAGACCTTTGTGGCTCAACTCAGGATATCCAAATAGCCATCTAT
>NW_015289228.1:0-311 GCF_001447785.1 Gekko japonicus | reverse complement strand
CACAGATCAGGCAAGCAATATCGTAGTTTCATAGTCTTCTTGGAGGCACACGTGTCACCTTTAATTTGGCCTGACAGGCCATGAACCACAAGCCAAGATCCAAAGGTCAAGAGCCCTTTGGTTCCTGCCTTTCCATTCACACCAGAGGCTCATACATCACACAAGCTGTAAAAGGAAGGGACAGAGACTTACCTCCACTCAGGTGATTTAAAACCTCCACTCACCCACCACTAGGTGAACAACCCATCCCCTTACCCCCAGGCTGCAATGACAAAACCGGTAAGTGAACAGTATAACATTCCAGGGCATTT
>NW_015289227.1:0-311 GCF_001447785.1 Gekko japonicus | reverse complement strand
AGTTGTAAGAAATATACATTCTATAGTGCCACCCTAAGCAAAGTTACACTTTCTAAGTAAGTCCATTGACATCAATGGTGCCTTTCTGCTAAGGACTGCACTGTTTGTCAACCAAAATGTGATGAAAGAGAACATTCAAAGAACTGAGATTTCTTGAACAGTGATAAACTAAAGATTTACTTCTTGAAAGTGGGCAGATTCTAAACGAACTCCAAAATGGACAGGTTTTGTACGCTTTGAATTACCTTTGGATAAGAATCAAAACAAGGAAAAAATTAGCCTAAAAGCACTCTCAGAAACCCCAGGGAAAC
>NW_015289226.1:0-311 GCF_001447785.1 Gekko japonicus | reverse complement strand
TCACATCCCTGCTGAAATCCCTTCCCCAGGCACTGCTCTGAAACCTCCAGGAATTTCCCCAAGACAGACTTGGCAATCCTAATGCTCACTGTCACTCTCCATTCACGGGGGGTGGGGGGGGCAATGGCCTGATTCAGTATAAAGTGTGAGATCTAAAATTTGCTCCCCTCCACAGTCTTCTCCAACAAGTGGGAAGGCATAGCGGACATTTCAGGGAATCCCTCAACAGATATACCGATGAGGAGAAGTTTCGGAGGTTGGTCTGCAGTTAAACAGGTAAAGCGCTGACAAAGGGAGCTTTGATTCTCAAA
>NW_015289225.1:0-311 GCF_001447785.1 Gekko japonicus | reverse complement strand
AGCGGCGGCTCCCCTCGTGTCTTCCCTCCTGCCACTGGAGACCCCCGGGGGGCCAGGCCACCTGGGTGCAGCCCCTCCCCAAACCCCACTGCCAGCGGAGGCCCCAGTGGGCCAGGGTGCCAAGTCTCATCTGCTCCTCCGGGCGGGGGCCTCCGGAGGGCTTTCCCTGCCCGGGCAGCTCATCAGGGGGCGAGTGGGGAAAGCTGGTGCGGGGGTCTCTGGAGGCCTTTCCCCACCCGGCTGGGGGCCTCTGGAGTGCTTTCCCCACCCATTTGCCTCGGTGGGCGAGCGGGGAAAGACAGGCGGGGGCC
>NW_015289224.1:0-311 GCF_001447785.1 Gekko japonicus | reverse complement strand
TAAGTATCTGCAGATGGGCCTATGTTGAGAATCAGATATATTGATTATATTATTGTGTTATAATTTATTGGTAGTAGGATAGATCCAAATGTCCTTCAGAGAGCCTAAAACGTCCTACTTGAGTGACTCTTCCATTGGAGGAGAAAGGCTCAGGCTGGAAGAAGGCGTCAAACTTTGTCTTGAGTGGGAGGACTGGGGTAGTATCCACCCCAATATTTGTATTCTGTTGATTAATAATAACTTATCAAGCAGGTCTGTAACAAAGTGAAAGGAAATACAAAATTAAACAATAAATCACAAAATATGACCAA
>NW_015289223.1:0-311 GCF_001447785.1 Gekko japonicus | reverse complement strand
CTATGTAAAGTTTCTTATCTGAAGTCCCTGATTGCCCACAAATTGTCAATTTGTTCAATGGAGGTGAAATGAAAGGGACCAGATCCCTAGGGAGAAATGGTTTCCCAGGGGACCCTTCCAAGTTAGCTTTTTGTAGCCCTGTTCTGGGCTGTGGCCCACCAGTTCAATAAAATATACACTGCAAAACTAAATTGCACTCAGCCTCGTGAAAACTAAATGAAGGTGTCAACAATGGGATCAGCTACAGAGCATGGAGGGGTCCAAGGTAAACCACACTGCCATCTGCAGGACATCTTTAGCTATTTTTGGAT
>NW_015289222.1:0-311 GCF_001447785.1 Gekko japonicus | reverse complement strand
CCAATGAACAAATGCCAGAACAAAGAAACAAGTCTTAACCTGGTGTCAAAGACTAGTCAGAGGCAGGGCGGAGGACTGGGCACTTCATAATTCAGGTGCCACCACACAGAAGGCTCTGTTCTTGCCGGCTGCCCTCCTAACCAGCAGGCACACAGAATAGGGTCTCAGAGGAAGAACAAACAAATGCAAGTGCCCTCAGAGAGAGGCATTTGCTTTGCTTGCAGAAGGTTTCAGGTTCAATACCTGGCACCTCCAGTTCCAAGGATCAGGTACTGCCTGAGCTGAAAGACCTCCACTTGAGACCTTGGAGA
>NW_015289221.1:0-311 GCF_001447785.1 Gekko japonicus | reverse complement strand
CTGTGTAAGTTGGTTGCAGCAGGGGCAACGAACAGTCTGGTGGTGCCACCTCAAAGACGACTGGGGCTTGTGGCATCAGGCTCAGGAAGGGAACGCAAAGGGTGTTTCACGCTCTCCTTCGCGCATGAGTGCACATCGGTGTGTGCGCGCTTGCAGGAAGCGCTGTTTTATCAAACGCGTCTATAACCAGAGAACCAATCCTGATAATGGATGATTCGATCGCACTATCTTGAGACAGTAAGCAAGCTCGTGGTTCGATATATTAGGTGCCTTTGGGATGCCACAGGGGCCAGTGTTCCCTCTAAGCTGAG
>NW_015289220.1:0-311 GCF_001447785.1 Gekko japonicus | reverse complement strand
TCACAGGGTTGGTGGGAGGATCAAAGGGGGAAAGGAGAATTACGCACACTACCCTGAGTTCCTTGGACAAATGTGGAGGTAAAATTATACTGCATCAATACTGTGTTGCTTCCAATGCACCTGTCTCTATGGCGTATGTCAGGTTTTAACTAGAACTCACCTAGCACTCGTCAGTTGCAAACGTTCTGACAGATTTGTTCTTGGACCATCTGATAGGCTAGTGGACATTCTGTGCCACCAGTTTCAGTCATGCAGTGGCACAGGACTTCACTGCTACATGAAAACTAAACTGTAGAATCCAAAAGCAAATG
>NW_015289219.1:0-311 GCF_001447785.1 Gekko japonicus | reverse complement strand
CTTTTTCTACAAAAAGAGCCCTGGTGCATGCACCACCAATGTTTTTTAAAAACCCTCCCGCCGCCACCCAGTGCATCAGCAGGCAATGTAGGTTACTGGTGGGAGGCATCCCACCATAGCTGGAGGAAGGCCTGGCATCCTTAAGTACATGAGTTATGCATGTTAAAAATGTAATGGTTGCACAGGGATTTCGGGGGTGTGTGTGTCAGAAATGAGAAACCTGTGTAAAAACACACACACAAAAATTGTGTGTGTGGGAAGCAAGGAGGGTCATAGAAATGTTCCATTTTTATTTCTTCATTCTTTCTGGC
>NW_015289218.1:0-311 GCF_001447785.1 Gekko japonicus | reverse complement strand
ATGATAGGAGGTCAAAAGCTGAAGGTCCTTCTCCACGCATGGTGTGGCTCAAGACTTAATTGGCTGTGATCTATTATTTAAATGATTTTATGGATTGGAGCTAGCAAGATTTTCCACTCAATCTTGCTTAATTCCCCGCCTTATTACAGCCCCCATTCCACGACTTTTGCGTGTTCAGGCCCAGTGATCCCCATCATTAGCGTATTTTGGTGGTAGAAGGGGACCCTCCCTCCCTTTTTCACTTGCAGAAAAGCTAGGTGGATCCAAGCCTTTATGAATTTTATTTATTTATTTACTGTATTTGTACCCCA
>NW_015289217.1:0-311 GCF_001447785.1 Gekko japonicus | reverse complement strand
TCGTTTAAACTGACAATTGAATCAGTCAGAAATCATGTAAAGTTTTAAGTAGATGTCATGTTTAAATAAAATATTACTCTTCACTCTTGGTCTAAATAATCCCTGGTGATGCAGTTTTGCAAAAGCCTCATGCAAACCTGTTCTGTAGGTATTTGTGGCTATCCAGCTCGAATTGAACAGGCTGGATGATCAGCTGACATTTTACTATTATTTATGTTATTTATAATCCGCCCGTCTCACATGGACAGGGTGGATTATACATGGTGAGTCAGTACAATCAATAAAATGAGACATTCAATAACTAATGCATT
>NW_015289216.1:0-311 GCF_001447785.1 Gekko japonicus | reverse complement strand
TCAGATCATGGCCTGACACAATCTGATTCCAGCCCCCTCCCTGCACCCTGTGCCCTCTGAAGTCAGCCAAGCATCCAACAGGAGGCAGACAAAGAGGCCTTAACTCCATGGCCTGAAACATGTCCCCCTCTCCCCGAAGAAAGCATCTGGGAGAACTTGAATGCTTGCCCACTGTTTTCTGTCATTTGTGACTCGTCCTGATAAAAGGTGCTACGTGACTTTAAACAAAAATGTCTTACTTCTGCACAGTTTGCCTGCCTTCTCCTGGATGTTCTGAAGTACCCTAATCTCGTCAGATCTTGGAAGCTAAG
>NW_015289215.1:0-311 GCF_001447785.1 Gekko japonicus | reverse complement strand
TCACCGGGCCCCTGGCTCAGCGTGCCACTCGCGAGGAAGGCCTGGGGGCAGGCGGGCGGGGCCCAGCCACTCTGGCTCCCAGTTCGATCTGCCTCCGGCGAGGCGAGGGCCACCCCGCCTCCCCGCTCCAGGCTGGGCTCTCGATCGGAGGTGCCCTCATGGAGGCCCCTGGGCCGCTCAGGACTGGCATCCTCCGGGGCCTGCGGCAACAGCAGCTGCTCCTCCAGGGCGGTCCAGAAGAGCACGGGCGGGCTGGGCTCTGGCCCCTGAGGGGTTCCCGACGGCCCGAGGCCCCCCTCCTCAGCCACGGG
>NW_015289214.1:0-311 GCF_001447785.1 Gekko japonicus | reverse complement strand
TATTGCCACGTTCAGATGTCTTGACAACCATGTTCATGAGGGAGCAGGAACATGGTTTGTTTGTCATGGTCAAACTCGCCTGACTTCGCCAATGAATGCATAGAACACAATCTCCTTATTTGGAAAACCCTTAGCCACACTCCAATTTGCTAATTTGAATCCTAGCATGTGGGGGAGGAAACAAACTCCCTTTTGCCCAAGCCCTTTATTAGGGCATCACTGGAGTCTGAAGGCTTTCTAAATCAAACAGCTTTCCATTGTGCTCCATGCGGAGCTGCCAAACTCCCAGAATTACAGCTCATCTCCAGGCT
>NW_015289213.1:0-311 GCF_001447785.1 Gekko japonicus | reverse complement strand
AAAAAGTTGTTAGCTACGGGCCTGGTTGAGTCCCTGAGGTTGAGTAGATAAAAATTGTTTGAAAATGTCAACCGTCCACCAAGGAAATGATGCCGTGGAGCAATCAATGGAAAACAAGTTAGCAAACAATGACACAAATGCTAGCCTCAACTCACTTGCAGTAGAAACTATTAACGTCTAATAGAAGTAAGAAATATGTTATCTTTGGAAAAATGAAACCTCCACATTCACAGCCAGCAAACCACTGAATACCAGTGCTAGGACACAAAATCAAGAGAAGGCCTTGGCCTCTAAGCCCCATTTGTTGGCCT
>NW_015289212.1:0-311 GCF_001447785.1 Gekko japonicus | reverse complement strand
TCTGTGATCCCCACCGGCAGTGAAAGGATGCTGGCATACCTGGGGGGCAAACAGCAGTTTCAAAGGACTACATGAAAGGGTGTATTTCATCCTTGGTCTATCAGCAGGCCACGGGCTACTTAAGTAGGAATCAGCCCTCCGGGGTCCAGCTCCTACTACTATATCGCAAGGCCATTTCACGTGTGACTTCCCCCCCTTCCTGCACAGAGACTATTTCAGCATCAGGGTGAAAGTAAAGTGGCAGGAGCCAGTACTAAGTCTCAGAAAGAGAACGTCCAAAGTGGTACTGTTAGAGATTTCAGTGTAAAAGC
>NW_015289211.1:0-311 GCF_001447785.1 Gekko japonicus | reverse complement strand
TCAGAACAATATCAGTTCCAACATCATTTCTGAATTTCATAAATAAGGTGTTTGGCAGCTTCCCTTCTACCTCCTCCTGCTCTGTACTTTAGAAATTAGTCATTTCCCTTCTGTGTTTAGGAATGAACTTCAAGGAATCCATTGCTTTTTTTGCTTGGTTGTGAATCACTAACATCTTACATAATGATGTTCCATGGTATCACTGCAGTTGGACCTAGATGATGGAGGAATGCCTAAAAGTATCCTGTGTTTCTCTGCCATGATCTTCTTGCCTGTTGTATAATGGCCTGAACAAATGTATAATCAAACAG
>NW_015289210.1:0-311 GCF_001447785.1 Gekko japonicus | reverse complement strand
ATGGATTACTCTGGCATGTGGCAGATTTGATACTGTCCTGAGGAGAAGTGCCTCCGAAGAAAGTAAGAGTGCTGGGAAAGATAAGCGTGATCCAGGGAGGCTGCACTGCTGTCATTCACCAACAATGGTCCAGTGGCAAGGAGTGGCAGTCTTTTTGAGTGGCAGCCAAGACTATGAGGAAAAGGCAGTGGGGGTGGGGGTGCAAGAATTCACAAGGGTGGAGAGGTAGCTGAACATCATGCACCACAAATTATGTACCACGCATAACTAACTTAGGCTGTGTTTTAGGTATATGATCGGGAAGGCTGTAC
>NW_015289209.1:0-311 GCF_001447785.1 Gekko japonicus | reverse complement strand
TCAGCCACACTCAGGGGAAAAACTGGAGCCCAACGTCCTCATTCCTGGGCACCAAAGTAGCTCAGCCATTGGTTGGTCAGCTACTTTTGGAGGCCACCAGTGGACTGGCTGATCTGGTGGGAGCATACACCAGCTTCACCTCCCTTCCTGCAAAGCTCTGCTCTTTTAACTTTCCTCCTCCCTGCTCTTCAGAGTCCTGCCTCTCCCTCCCATCCTGCTCGGCCACAGCTCAGCCTTCTCAGGAGGACAGGGAGCCAGCAGGAGGGGAGGGAGAGAGATGTGGCCTTGCCTCGCAGCAGTTGGCTGTGGAA
>NW_015289208.1:0-311 GCF_001447785.1 Gekko japonicus | reverse complement strand
TCCATTCTGCAGACCAATAATATCCCTCTCATTGATCACAGCCCAAAGTTCAGAAATCTCATTACAGCCAGGCAGACCTGGAACTTTTCAAAAATCAATAGAGTGATATAATGTATGTATACTTAGTATAAATGTATCTATTCATCAGTCCGTCCCCCCGAAATCTGCCTAAGGGGTTCTGAATTAAACCTACGCATCATGTCATGTCCTGCTATATTGTGATGGGCTCGCCGTAATGAATTGCATCTGAAATCTCCTCGGCAGCCTTGGGTGACGCACATTACAGCCCCAAATATTCCCTGTGCTCCCCC
>NW_015289207.1:0-311 GCF_001447785.1 Gekko japonicus | reverse complement strand
GCTCTGGAACAGTCTGTATGGGTGTGAGCGACTATGCATGGTCAGAACAGTCCCTGGCGTGAGGCGCATCCCCCTCCCTGCTGCGCTCTGGCGGCAGTGGTAGTGGTCTTGGGCGACTGGCCTCCACAACAGCTGGTGCTGGTGGCGAAGCTGGTCCATCTGCCTGTGCAGGACTTGTCCACCATCGGTAGAGACTTCATATGAGAGGGGGCTGGTGAGACTGATGACCTTAGCAGGAACCCAGGTAGGACCGCTGGAGAAGTTCTGTGCATAGACAGGATTGCCTGGGGAAAATCCTCTGGGCGCTTCCT
>NW_015289206.1:0-311 GCF_001447785.1 Gekko japonicus | reverse complement strand
AATGACTGTTGTTCGGAACTGATTTCCTCGGGAGTCTGACAGCATCCCCTTAGGCCATCAGTCACTGTGAACTCTTCGCAGGGGCCAAACATTCCAACCAAGGGAAAGTTCCATAGCTGTCCTCCCTTGACAACGAGAGCCGCAAGGACTCAGATCCTCCAGCCTACCAGGAGTCGACCGCGCAGGCCGTTCGGGCACCCCCAGGCCTTCCCTGGTGAGGGAAGGTCTTGGAAATCATTTATTCATTCCTGAAATCTATGTTGTATTGAATTCAAAATATAGTACAGGCAGGGGTCATGTTGTAGAAAAAG
>NW_015289205.1:0-311 GCF_001447785.1 Gekko japonicus | reverse complement strand
CAGAGCAGGCAAAATCCTCTCCTCAGTATTTCTCAGGGAATCACTGAGGGACAGAATGTAGGGGTGCAATCATTGCATGCATCTTTGGACCACTCTTGGTCTGCACTGTTACTCAGCATTCAGTAGTCAGTAAAAGTGTCTGAAGACTGATCTGCCAGGCTTAGGAACAATTTGTGGTTAGACCATCTCTATGGTGCTGAGTTTTGCAGACATTTGTTGCTAAAGAATTGTAGGTTATGGTTTGCCCCTCATAACAACAACAGGGTGAAGACATAATTACAGTCAGATTATTGTTCTGGAAAGCTGTGGGG
>NW_015289204.1:0-311 GCF_001447785.1 Gekko japonicus | reverse complement strand
TCCCAGAGCATGTCTGGTCAACAGGTCCCCTGGTGGACACATGCAGCCTTTGCAACATGAATGGGCCCCGAGTCCCAACCCTTGATCAGCTGAGGCCAGGGGTGACCTTTAGACTGTAAGAGCAGGTCTTCATGGCTTGGACCAGTGGGCTCGAGGACCTTGGCTGGTCTCCCTGGAGTTCCCTCCTTTAGCTGAAGCCGCTTGGTGGCTTCTGACGGGCCCTGGATTCAGGACACCCTGCAGGGCTCAAGTCTTGGCACAGGGATGCAGCTACAGCAAACTTTCCAAAATGATAGCAGAGCACCTTTATG
>NW_015289203.1:0-311 GCF_001447785.1 Gekko japonicus | reverse complement strand
GTAACAAATGAGTTCGACACCCCTGAACAGGGGAATGTCCCCACCTGCATTGTTGGACTCTCTCCTCCCACACATCAAGGTTGGCGTCAGTAGACGCTGAGGTGGGGCAAGTGCCAGGACCCTGGGGTTCTGGCTGGACCCACTGCCGACGGCCACACGCCCCCCTTCTGCCCCACACGCCTTCCCCCCACCTGCAAGGTTACAAGCCCTCTGCCGTCCATGCTCCCAGCTGTATGCACTATCCAGCATCATCAGGGAATGGGCATGGAAATGGTGCAGGGTCCCGTGTTCCCTCCAAGCTGAGTTAGTGT
>NW_015289202.1:0-311 GCF_001447785.1 Gekko japonicus | reverse complement strand
TTTTTAAGCCCAATTCAGGTCAGGAACTGACCACCCACCCTAGTTTTTCAAAGGTTATTTTCATGACATTGATACTTAAAAATAAAACCCTATTTCCTAGCCAGAGGAGACATTTCAGTATTCTTTCATTGTGATTTATTTAGTTTTTACTGAAGCTTACAGTAATGGAAGGTTGCTTTGGGAGTATTTGAATGGTTGTGATACTATCTATCCTCCTCTCTCTAGGTTATAGCCAAGTGCCTCAGAGGTCCAGGGATATCCGCTTGATTGTCTTGATAACATGAATTTTGTCTCATTTTCTTTCTCTTCAT
>NW_015289201.1:0-311 GCF_001447785.1 Gekko japonicus | reverse complement strand
CAAGACCGGAGACTCAAGGCAAATGCCACTTTATGCCCATGTAAAAATTCTATCTTGTATCGCCTCACAAATTCTAATTAGGAGGCTGATCCTTGGGTCACCTCTAGGAGACCATTCTACAGATTCTTGAACACTCGCCAGGTTGGCGACCTGAATTTTTCGACAATCAATCCAATCGTTCATTTGTCTGTTCATGGTTGTGTGGCTGTTTTTGCCAGTGTAAACAAACAAACGGATTGCTCACAAACCGTACGAAGCGGTCCTCAATAAACTCTGTGTTTCAATAGTAAAAGATATGGAGACTGTCTATA